>NC_137030.1:26220915-26223415 GCF_032717465.1 Coenobita brevimanus | reverse complement strand
TCTTTTTCTGTACCTATGATGGGGAATGAATGTTTCCATGCCGACTTTAATGAAATCCTGTATGTGGCCCAATGTGGAATTTGCATCATTGGAGAAAAAGGAGGCCCTAGGAACATCCATGAAAAAATTATGGAGTCCCTCCCAGTCTGTCCTGTCGTAGTGCCATTTAGTCATCACGACAGGTTCAGAGCAGGAGGGTGTGGTAGGTGTGAAACTGGTGGCTTGAATCAGACAATGATCCGAGGATCCGAGGGGGGACTTCACTTCGACATTATAATTATCTGAATTGGTTGTTAGAAACAAGTCCAATAGGTAGGGGTTTTGATCGGGGTTGTCTGGAACACGGGTGGGTTGACTGACTAACTGGGTGAGATTAAATGAGTCTGCATATAGCTCACATTCAAGACCAGAGTCATCAGTTCTGAGTGAATAAGTGAGCCATTCATCATTATGGACATTAAAATCACCCAGAATAGTAATTTCTGATACAGTATTAATGTTAAGGACACTTAGTTGTGAAGACAGAGAGTCAAATAAACTCGGCTCTGAAGGGACATTAGGGGAACGATAAACACAACAGAAATACTTAATTTTACCAAAAGAATTTAATTTGTATATGGAATAGTAGAAAAAGGGACAATTAAATTTGGTAATCTCCTCCAGGGCAATTTCTGATATAGCAAGGCAACATACGCCTCCTTTGGGTCTGAAATTTTGAATCAAGATATAACCAGGAAACTTAAATCTAGCTAAATCAGAGGTGGAGCTTACTTGTGTCTCTGTCAGAAAGAGCAGATCAGGGAATTCGAACTGGAGGAAATTCTGAACAGAGCTGATGTTGGAATGAAGTTTCCTAATATTGCAAAAGTAAATATTACTGCACTGACGAGCGGATTTAGGGCTTGATGACGACCGGGAGGGCCCTGTGCAGACAACCCAGCCCTGCTGGTGGTGATCACCCAAGAAACCACCGTACTGATTCCCAGTATAGCAGCAGCCATGGTTCTTTTTATGGGGGTGAACAGGGATGTGTTGTGGAATGGGTATGATATGTAATGACAAGATCGGTGTTTTTTGGAGAGAGGATAGGTGGTTTAAGGTAATGTAATATTTTGTGGATGTGTGTGTTGTGTAAAGAGGGCAGCCTGATGCCCTCCGGTGTGTGAGGCAGAAAGATATGTAACCAGCTACCAAGGCCTAGAAGAGAAAATGGAATCCAGGCTATTCCTTGAGTCTCCCGTAACCTTGGAGGTAGTACTTCCCTGGGCGGGGCTGCCTACCCCTACTACACATATATATCTTATTTGCAGTATATATCAGTAATCTATGTATCTATCTATTGCCAGACGCCTTAATCCCTTACACGGGGTGGCCACAAACAAATCGGCTCCACGTCACCCCGTTCCCGGCCATTTCACTGCCTCGCTCCCAATTCACACACCTCTCTCTCTCATACACCTCTCCACTCCATCCATCCATCTCATCCTTGGCCTTCCCCTCCCTCTATCCCCCTCCACCTCACTCACATACAGTACACTCTCCTCGTCAGTCCCTCACCCTCCATCCTCTCCACATGGCCAGACCACCTCAATATGTTTCTCCTAACGCTTCCTATCACATCCACATCCACACCACAGCGCTTCTTCACATCCTCACTTGTCAGTCTGTCTCTCTATGTGACTCCACATGGAGTCCTCTCAAATAACTCATTTCTACTGCTCCCTCTCTTGACTTGTGTCCCTCCAACAACGTTCAAGCTTCACTTCCATACGTTAGAGTTGGTATCACAATACTGTCATGTAATAACTTTTTCATTTCCATGCTCACTTCCCTGTTTCTTATCACTGACTTCAAGGAACCAGCAACTTTTCTTCCTTGTTGTACCCTTTCAAGCACTTCACCTTTCAAACTTCAATCCTTACTCATCACACTACCCAGGTACTTAAACGTACTCACATTTTCCGTATCCTCATTGTCCAACCTGACTGTAAATTCACTGACTTCACCTCTTTCAAAGACCATAACGTTACTCTTCCCTACATTCACCTTTAAATTCCGTTTCTTACACTCTCCCAAACTCATCCCCGAAGCCTTGCAACTCCCCTTACTCTTCACTTAACAACACAGTATCATCTGCAAACAATAGTACAGGGAGTTTCCAAACACTGCCCTCTCTCATCAGGGCCACTCCAACAACCACTGCCCTACCTTGTATCTCTTTCATAACCCCATCCATGTACAGATCAGTAATCACCACAGTAAAATCTGCCGCAGAATTATTAATCTTTTTTCGTATATTTTATGGTGGTGTTCATCGATTCATTATTTTCCGTTGCAGTATTCGTCAGTATTCACCGCTGCAATATCTTCAGCAGCAACATTCATCGCATCAATATTTCCCGTAGAAGTATTCACTGATATTCACAAAAACAAAAACTTCCCCAGCAATATCTTATCCACTTTTTGTCTTCCTTATCGTAGATATTCGCTGTACCAATAT
>NC_137030.1:26115915-26215915 GCF_032717465.1 Coenobita brevimanus | reverse complement strand
CCTGATGTGAATGAAAGCGGGAGGATAATTGGGCACTGGGTAAATAAAGAGTTAATAAGATTTTGAGATGGACCCTGATGCAGGGATAAAGCATGAATTTCACAGGCTTCGGCGGAGGTATGTGCTCTCTGAGTTTGTTTAACATGCCAGACTAAGATCGAACAATTAACTGACTGACTTTGTGAGGTCGCAAAAAGTATTTGTCTGGTCGGAATGAGAAATTACGGCAGTAATTCATAAATTTTGATGACGTTGTAGGAAGTATGTACTCTATGAATGTTTTCTTGTTCTAATGATATTATTAATAGTAAGTCTGCTTGTTACAGTTTCGAAAGCTAACTTTTTGTCCAATTGATTAAGCAGTTACGATGGATGTATTTGGGCCTGTTACCGTAAACCTCTCTGTCAGATCTTGGACTGAGATTTTTAAACTGATTTTATTGCTCAAAATGTGTTAGAAGGAGGCAGAACAACCAGACGCCAACACAACCATTCCAGCAATGGCACGTGTTACAATCAGCTTTGACCCTGGTTACTGTAAAGAACGAGTTTGATTCGAACATTGAGTCAGGTAGACGAAGTCGATGGTCGTTATCCATCGTTTTTTTTTTGTTTTTTTTTTTGTACAGTTCTTGTTTATGAGATACAAATGCTGTTCACGTTCAGACAATTTATAGCCAAAACAAAAAGTTTTTGTGCGGCAAAGTATACTGTGAATTAAACAGGGAACTCTCCCTGCATTTGTTCATGTAACTCGCATCTTTAGTTTTTCCTGTCCTTGCTACTGACAGACGACTTTGTTAAGAGTATATTTGACTCCTTCCTATCTATGGCATTAATGGGTATGACGCCAGCATAGTGACTGGACAGGACGTGACTCCCACATTGTGATGGATTAGTGGACGTGACCTCGTTTTAGTGATGGACTAATGGATGTGACACCCTCTCAATGTTAAGTTAATGGATGTGACACCTTCCTAGTAATGGGTTAATGAAGCCTGTTCACATCTGTTTATTCTGAGAGGATCTTCGTTTAACTAAATACAATCGTCAGGTGGCAGCGGGAATCAAGCATGGAATACGTTATTGTAAGCCCGTTTCCCTCACGTTCCTGTTCACCGAGCAGTGCCATTGGCGACCTGGATGCACTTTCAACTGTTGCGTGTCACAGTTGACATCATCTGTATATTAGGGTGCATCACGGTATATAGGGAAAAAATGAAAGTGGTCGGATTTCTTTGCTCACTGCCATTGACGTTGCACTGGAAGAAGATACAGCGTGTGTAAATTTTCTCTTGAATCGGTTATCATATAGGGGTCGAACATCGAAACTGAATTTCTGCTCTGTAACAATATTCCTCCTTCTGTGTAAAGGAAAACATAAAAAATGTTTTGCGTAATTCAAAATCACACCGAGTCCACAATGGCAAATGACAGAACACACTGATGGGATATGTTAGTGCCGGAGATCATGCTTGTTTGCCGTCTACGGGTACTTTCGACGATGTTCTTCAACGACTTGAACCATGGCCTGGAGCTGATCCTCTTGCTTGGTCCTGCCCTTGTTCGTGAACTCTTGAATGAATGCCACGCTGCGCTCTACCTTGTCGTTTGTCACTAGCAGCGTGGCTGCAGGCTCCTTTCCTCGAGCATAGGCTTCTGTGGATGCCCAGGTCACAGGATCAGCACCCAAAAACGGAGTCGATGTGTAGATGTTGCAGGTTGATCTTCGTCGTACTGGTGAAGACAGGCTCTTCCCAAACACATCCTCAGAGGAACAGTCCAGACATAGGTTCGGTTCTTCCAAGTCCTCAAAAGTGTATATGCAGTGAACCATTGCCCTCTTCTCTGTACTGAACACCCCATCATTGAACAGTGCAGGGCCTGTTGTCACCTCAGACAGATAACAAAGATGACAGGCAAAGGCTGTGGATCCGGGGTCCCTGATGGTTTGGTCCATGTAGGATGCCAGTTCCTTCAAAAGGGTGAGGCCCAGGTGGGAGGCAGCACCTGCTGACGTGGGGGAGACCCAACCTCACACGTAGAAGCACACAACAAAGATACAGAAGTCAGTTAGTTTCTCCTGGTAGTTTTCCCTTTGACTGGGTCCAAGCAAAGCCAAGTTGTGGGATAAAGCTGTTCGGACCATAGATATATGAACATTGATGCCGCACGGCAAGGCAAAACATGCGTCAGCTTGGCCGCCATGCTGGAAAGGTCGAGTGCACGTCGTCTGCTATAGTCTGCTGTACAAGTGAACTGCCTTTAATTTCCTTGCAATGCCAGTGTTACACTAACAAGCGAACAATTGGCACTAGACAACAGGGAATAGCTTTTCATGGGTAAGTAAATACAATTATACTATAAAATGAATACAAACTTTACATAGCACTGCACTGCTATGAATGCAGACGTGCAGTACCTCAACACTGAGTTAACTGTAATATAGAAAGACTAGTCATTGTGAATGACAGCTGACCTTATAATATAAAGTTTGACATTACTGCAGTGCATTAAATTCTATTTTATTATGGTAATCAGTCTATAGTACTCATACTCCCATGTACGTAAATATAGGCATGCATAATTGTTGGGAAAAGGTCAAGAAGTCCCTCACCACCTTAATCTCGTTTTACTTGCAATTTCTGTTCGGATGGCAATGTGTACACATTATGCAAGCAAAATTAGAGTACAGTGAATATGTTATAAATGTATTTACTCCAGAAAAGCAATGTTGGGTCACAATAGTGTATTTTCTGGTGAAATTACTACCCTAAAACAACCTTGCCATCTATGAATCTATCAGTCTCAGGGTTTCAGCATGTCCAAGGTCATTTGAGGTCCTGTAGTTCAATGTTTATTTCAATTCTTAAGATTCTAGGGGGGAGGGGGCGCCCATCATCCACCCACATAGTGTAGTGGTGCTCTATTTTAAGGGTAGCTCTACATTAAATGGCAAGCCAAATGACTTCCTGTAAACTAGCAAATTATTGACAATGCTGGGTGGTAGCCTTATAACCAGCCAACACGTGTTCCATACCTGACAACAAGTGGGTTGGTGGAGAATTAGTGCACCTCCCCGGAAAACAACTAACTTAAATACGACTAAGAAGCCTCGGACCAGGTCTGACCAACAGGTGATGACTAAGGATCGAAGAAAGGACATAGTAAGGATTGCGACATGGAATGTAAAGGATGCGAATGATAAGATGAAAGAGAGAGAAAGAGATGGTACAGATGCATGAGGGTGCAAAGGGAAATGTATATGGAAAAAACAAAACTAAATGGAGAGGTGAGGTTGTGAGAGTATGGGAGTACGGATGAGGTATATGCGCGGGAATGGGTGAGAATGAGAGAGGAAAAGAAAGGGTATGTGTCTTTGTGTGCAAGAGAAGGAAGGAGAACATAACAGAGTATGATTCAGTTGACTCAAAGATTGAGTAAGATTGAAAGTTGGACTACAATGTAGGCAATTGTGTGTATGCGTCAATGCAAGATAGTGCAAGTAGAGTGCAAGAGGAGTTTCGGACAAATGTGGATGCATGCATGGAAAAGTTTGAAAGGAATGAGAAAGTGTTTTTTATTACAGATATGAATGTAAAAGTAGGGAATGTGAAAGTGGATGGAGTAGTTGGTGAATAGGGTGAGCCTGCAAAAGTGGAAGAGAATGTCAATGCTCTAGTGGACATTTGTACAGAGAGGGGGTGGGTGATAGTCAATACCCTTTTCATAGACACAAAATGGTCCACAGATATACGTAGTGAGTGATGCGATGGGTGGGTGGTGAACTTAGTAAACAAAAGGCAATGATTGATTATGTGTGTGTGGATGAGAGAATGAGAAGGTGTGTAATGGATGCAAGAGCATAAAGGGGTTGAGGGAGTGGATTTTCTATCACTTGGTGGTGGTGAAAGTCAAGGTTCAAATGACATGGAGGAATAAAAGAAAGGAACGAAAGGAGGAAGTAGTTCATACAAGGAAGGTAGAAAGGTTGCAGGAGGATGCAAAAAGAGCAGGATAAATGAGAGAAGTGGAAGACCAAATGGGTAAATATGATTTGGGGCAGATGGGGGACGTGGAATGTGTGTGCAATATATTCTATCTATCTATAGCCCGACGCCCTAATCCCACAAAAGTGTGGACGCAGACAAAACGCCTCCAAGTCACTCTATCATCCACCATTTGACTACCCTCTTCCCAACTCACTCCCCCCTCCCTCATATACCTCTCAACTCCATCCCTTCACCTCATCCTCGGTCTTCCCCTCCCTCTCCCTCCCTCCACCTCACCTACATACACCCTTTTAGTCAGTCTTTCATTCTCCATTCTCTCCACATGTCCAAACCACCTCAGTGTACTTCTCCTAATCTTCTCAACTACATCCACTTCCACCCCACAACATTCCTTCACTTCTTCATTCGTCAGCCTGTCCCTCCATGTCACTCTACATGTTCCTCTCAACTAACTCATTTTCACTGCTCTCACTCTTGACTTGTTCCCCTCTAGCAAGATCCATGGCTCGCTTCCGTACGTCAGGGTAGGGATCACAATACTATCATGCAGTGACTTTTTAACTTCCATACTCACCTCCCTAATTCTTATCACTGCTTTCAGTGAACCAACAACCTTCCTTCCCTGCTGTACCCTTTCAAGCTCTTCATCCTCAAAAGTTCCATCCTTACCCATCACACTACCCAAGTACTTGAATGCACTCACATTCTCCATATCCTCACCATCCAACATCACTGTGTATTCTGTGACTTCATTCCTTTCAAACACCATAAGTTTACTCTTGTTTACATTAACTTTCAGATTCCTCTTCCTACACACTCTCCCAAATTCTTTCATCAAACCTTGCAACTCCCATTCATCTTCATTCAACAATACTGTATCATCAGCAAACAGCAACACCGGAATCTTCCAAATCTCACCCTCATTCATTAGAGCCACCCCCACATCCACTGCCCTCCCTTGCACCTCCTTTACAACCCCATCCATGTATATATTAAACAGCCATGGAGACATCACACAACCCTGTTTCAGTCCCACATTGAAATCAAAGAACTCACGCAGCTCACCATCCACTCGCATCATAGCCCTAGCTCCTTCGTACATACCGGTACTCTTCACAGCACTCATCAATTTCCCCTCCACTCCATATATTCTTAATACCTTCCACATTCCTTGCCTATCTATTCTGTCATAAGTCTTCTCCAAGTCCATGAAGGCAGCCTACACTTTCTTTCCCTTCTCTTGATACTTCTCCACTAAACATCTTAGAACAAATATCTGATCTACACACCCTCTTCCATTCCTAAATCCCCCTTGTTCTTCTCCAACTAGCTTCTCCGTTATATACCTAACCCTATCAATGAGTATTCTACCATATATTTTTCCAGTCACACTAAGAAGGCAAATACCGCTATGGTTACCATATACTTCTCTCTCCCTTTTCCTTTGTATAACGGAACAATTATACCTGATTTCCAGTCCTCTAGAACCCTTCCCTCTTCCCAAGCCAATTTACACAACTTTCATATCCACTCCACAACAATCTCACCACCATACTTCAGCATTTCACCACACACTTCATCAATTCCTGGGGCCTTTCCCATCTTGATTTTCGTCATTGCTTCCACTACTTCCGCCCTACTGATCTCTTCCTCCCTTCTCTCACCTCTTCTTCTCCCAGCCATTCCCCAATCACTTATACTCGCTCTGCTCTCACTCTACATCTAACAAAATCCTCAAAGTGCTCCTTCCATCTCCTCAATATCTCCCTCTTCTCTACTAACAATCTATTATTCCTATCTTTCACTCCCCTACTATTTCCCCTTTCACACTGCCTTACTTTCTTTACCTCCTTCCAAAACAATTTCTTACTCTCCCTCCATTTCACACTCAGATTCCTCCCAAACTCTTCATCCACTTTCTTCTTACTCTCCTTCACCAATCTCTTCACCTCCCTTCTCCTGCTCACATATACATCTCTCTTCTCTCTCTCATCTTCTCCCCTATCTCTACTAGCTAGCCATTCTCTATAAGCCTTTTTCTTTTGTTCCACAGCTCGTCTCACCTCATCACTCCACCATGTTGTCCCTTGCATACCCCTGTATCTGCTCCTCACTCCACAAACCACCTTACACGCTGCGCCTATCTCATCCGTGAATATCTTACATACGTCTTCCACCCTTTCCATCTGCTCTAACTCATACCTTCCGAATCCTTCTTCCATTATGCTCTTATCCTCTGCCATATATTCACTAAAGAAATTTGTGCAGCATGTGAGGTGATATGTGGGGTGAGAAGAGGCGAAAAAGGGTGCAAAGAATAGCATGTTGGAATGAAGAGGTGAGAGAGGCTGTGGCACAAAACAAGAAAGCAAATAGTGAGTGGATGAGAAACATGAGCATGGAGGAAGTTGAGAGAGGGAAGAGACAGTTATATGTACTGTACAGTAGAGAGGAAGAGAGAGGAAAAAAGATTAATAAGAGAGAGTATGAGGAGAGTGGATGAGGAATTTGGAAGGAATGTAAAGTGGATGGAATGTAAGAAAATGTTCCGAAAAGAGGTAAAGAATGTTAGACAGGGTGATAAAGACATTAGTCTGGGAGTGAAAAATATAAGTGGCAGACTGCTAGTGGAGAAGGGAAAAGAGGTGAGCAGATGGGAAGAACACTTTAAGGAATTGTTGAACACAGAGAATGAAAGTAATGTGAATATAAGTGGTTGGGGAACGGCTGGGAGAAGGCGGGATGTGAGAAGAAAGGAAGAAATCAGTAGGATGGAAGTTGTGAAAGCAATGAAGAAATTAAAATGCGGAAAGCCCCAGGAATTGATGAAGCGTGTGGTGTAATGCTGAGGCATGGGGGAGAGATAGTAGTAGAACGGATGTGGAAAATGTACAGATTGGCCTGGGAGGAAAGTAGAGTCCCAGAGGATTGGAAGTCGTGTATAATTATTCCCCTGTACAAAGGAAAAAGAAGTGTGTGGTAATCATATTCGCATTTGTCTTCTTAGTGTATATGGTAGGATACTTACTAACAGAGTCAGAAGAAGTAGTTAAAGAAAAACAGGGAGGTTTTAGGAAGGATGCAGGTTGTGTAGAACAGATATTCATTCTTAGATATTTTGTGGAAAAGTTTCTAGAGGAGAGAAAGAAGTTGTATGCGGCCATCATGAATTTGAAGAAAGGATTTGACAGGGTGGATTTTTTTTTTTTTTTTTTTTTATGCGAGGAAGAAGGAACCAAAGGCCATGAGCCCGCAGTAACAGTTCCCTCCAAGAGAAAAACAAAATACAATAGAGAGCCAAATTCAAGATCCGATCATTTTGAGATGCCTGGACACACTGCGTTTGAAAGACTGGAGATCATAGGCAGGAGGAAATACAGACAGAGGGAGACAGTTCCAGAGCTGACCTGTTGCATGAATGAAAGACTGGGAGTAACGGTTACCTCTTGCATTAGAGAGTTGGACAGAAAAGGGGTGAGAGTTTGCTGCCAGACGGGTGCTACGCGCCCGTCGTAGAGGTGGAGGAATGCAAGCAGACAGTTCAGAGGAGCAGTGACCATTAAAGTAGCGATAGAAAAGAGATAAAGATGCAACAGTGCGGCGAAGAGACAGAGGTTGAAGGGAGTCAGTAAGAGGAGGAGAGTTAATGATACGAAAAGCCTTTGACTCCACCCTATTGAGAAGAGCTGTATGTGGAGAGCCTCCCCACACATGAGAGTTGTACTCCACACAGGGGCGGATAAAACCCCTGTATAGAGTCAACAATTGTGCAGGGGTAAAGAAAGAGCGGAGTCGGCTTAGCACTCCCAATCTCTTGGAAGCAGATTTTACAAGAGATATAATATGATCTTTCCAAGATAAGTCCCGAGTAAATGAAACCCCCAGCATGTTCAAGGATGATGCAGGATTAAGCTGAATATTATTAAACATTAGTGGGTATACCTGTGGAAGATTTTGTCGGGTTGATAGGTGTAAGAACTGAGTCTTAGAAGCATTAAAGACAACCATATTATTTTTACCCCAGTCAGAGATATGAGCCAAGTCAGACATTAGGTGTGCCATAGCCTCATCCCTTGTTTCTTGAAGTAACTGTTGAGATGGGCATTGCGGGAACCGAATGGAAAGGTGAAGGGTGGAGTCATCAGCGTATGAGTGGATAGGGTTAGATGTACAGCTTAGAAGATCATTGATGAATAAAAGGAAGAGAGTTGGTGATAGGACAGAGCCCTGAGGAACACCACTGTTGATAGATCTAGAAGAACGATGGCCGTCTACGACAGCAGCTATAGAGCGACCAGAAAGGAAGCTAGCGACAAAAGCACAGATAGAAGGATAGAAACCGTAGGAGGGCAGTTTGGAAATTAAAGATTTATGCCAGACTCGATCGTAAGCCTTTGAGATGTCAAGTGCAATGGCAAAGCTTTCGCCAAAGTCCCGAAAGGAGGATGACCAGGAGTCTGAAAGGTAGGTGAGAAGATCGCCAGTGGAGCGTCCCTGACGGAACCCATACTGACGATCGGAAAGAAGGTTGTGATAGGAAAGATGCCTTAAAATTTTTTTAGACATGGAATGTTAAAATCATTAAGAATATATGGAGTAAATGGGAAGTTGCTAAATGCCGTGAAGAGTATGTATGAGGGTGCTTAAGCTACAGTGCGTGTGGACAGTGTACTGAGTGAATTTTCCTATTTCAAGGTTGGATTGAAACAGAGATGTGTCATGTCTCCATGGTTGTTCAATCTGTATAGATGGTGTTATAAAAGAGATACGAGGTAGGGCAGTGGATGTTGGAACAGCTCTAATGAGAGAGGATAGTGTTTGGAAACTCCCTGTACTGATATTTGCAGACGACACTGAATTGTCAAGTAAAGACGAAGGGGGAAGGAGGGGGTGCAAAGGTTGGTGAATGAGTTTGGGAGAGTGTGTGAGAAACGGAATCTAAAGGCGAATGTAGGGAAGAATAAAGTTATGGTCTTAGAGAAAAATGAAGTCATTGAATGTACAGTGAGGCTGGATGAGAAGGAAGTGGAAAATGTGGGTGCATTTAAGTTCTTGGGTAGTGTGATGAGTAAGGATGGATATTTTGAGGGTGAAGCGCTTGAAAGTGTACAACAAGGAGGAAAAGTTGCTGGTTCTTTGAAAGCAGTGATAAGGAACAGGGAAGTGAGCATGGAAGTAAAAATGTCGCTGCATGACAGTCTTGTGATACCAACTCTAACATATGGAAGTGACTCTTGGAACATGTTGGAGGGACACAAGTCAAGAGTGAGGGCAGTGGAAATGATTTATTTGAGAGGAACCTGTGGAGTCAAGTGGAGATATAGACTGACAAATGAGGAAGTGAAAGAGCGTTGTGGTGTGGATGTGGTAGAAAGGGTTAGAAGAAATACACTGAGGTGGTTTGGCCATGTGGAGAGGATGGTGAGTGAGAGACTGACGAGGAGAATATATCTGAGTGAGGTGAGGGTGGGAGAGGGAGGGGAAGGCCAAGGATGAGATGGAGGGATGGAGTGGAGAGAAATTTGAGAGGGAGGGGTGGGGAGGTTGAGCTGGGAACAGGGCAATGAAATGTCGGGGGAAAGGACGACATGGAGGCAAGTTGTTTGAGGCCACCCCTTACAGGATAAAGGTGTCTGACAATAGACTAATAGAAGATTCTAGCCATTAACTATTAAGCATTTAAAATGTATGTAAAACTTTCTGAAAATGTTTCCCCACCTACCCCTCCCCCCTCCAAAAAAAAAAAAAAAAATCTGGGAATTATGTTCCCAGGTTCTTTTACTTCCTCCAACTCTGTTTTCCCCTAAAATCTGATATGTCATCATCATCATCATCATCATCATCATCATCATCATCCAATCCTACATTGCCCCATGAGAAGCGTGGGAGCCCGGGGCTAGGCAAGTTGGTCCTGACCTTTAAGATGAGAGTGACTAGCCTCACTCATCCCTGAGTGGCATTACGTGAGCAATAAACCCCAATCACCCCTTGGATATAAAGCTTCACCGGCTCAATCCAATTGGATCACTTTAATTACCCAACAAAACCACCAGCCACCATAATTTGGGTATATGGTTACCACCAGCATACTAAATGGTTTCCTGGTTTACAGGAAACCATTTGACTTGTCACTTAGTGTAGAATCACCCACAGGCAGAAGGAAGAGGAAAGAATAAAGGAAAGAAAGACATAAGAGGGAGTGTAAAGTCACCCGTAGGCAGAAGGACGAGGAAAGAATGAAGAAAGAAACACAGAGAAGGATGGAAGGAAAGAAGGTAGGAGGAAAGGAAAGAGCAGACACCTGAAAGCAGCACTACATCCAGTAAGTGGATGGTGAGCGCCCCCACCTACCACGTAAAATCTGATACATACAGTAATTCATTGATATTGCAACATTAGATGAGAGACGAGGGCTTTCTTAGATTTTACAATTTTCACTGGTGTTTCCCTGCTTCATCGTGTCCTTGTAAGTTGTAAACTGCTACATTCACTGAAATCAGTTACAGTAAGCCCCCTCGTTTGGCGAATTTCAACTTGGCGAAACTCACTTTTGGCGGTAGGGTGGCCACGGACCACCGAATGCGCGCTTGGCGATTTGAATTCAAACTTGGCGGTCCCCTGGCGGCCGCACGTTGAACAATATCAAGAAAAATTGAAAATGTCAAAGCAGGCAAAAATAACAAAGTTTTTCTTAGAGAATCTGGACAGACAACAAAATATCCAAGACGTCATTGCCACCATTCCCGTAGACGATGATAACTGTGAAATCATTGATAACCCCCCTCCACTCGATGTGCCACAAGAACAGCCCCAAAAGCAGCCACAAGAACAGCCACAAGAACAGTCGCAACCTCCCCAGCCATCCCAACCTCCCCAGCCACCCCAACCTCCCCAACCTCCCCAACCAAGCTTCGCTGCCCTCTTTAAGCTGGATGCTGACATTTCTAGCTTCGATGAAGTGGATGATCAAGCAAGACAAATGGTTGCTAAGGGGGTTATGGGGGAGGAGGGGGAGAATGATGAGGAAAGTGGTGGTAGCAACTAAGCTGCCCCCACTGCCACTCCGACATCCCCAGCCAAACAAGCCTATCTTCACTCTATTTATGGTTACTTACAACCTTTATATCATGTCTTATTAGCTTTATTTATTGTTTATTGGTCTGTTTTCTACATGTGTATTAATATGTGAAGGCAAAAGATTTTATTTCAGCTCGAAAGATGGTGTTTTAGGGGTCAAAAGGGGGACTTTGGCAATGACCAAAGACTGATTGAGGCACTTTATAGGCAATTTATATGGTAAAAAGAACTCGCGTTTGGCGAAATTCGAATTTGGCGGTAGTTTCGCCAGACTAATTGGATCGCCAAACGCGGGGGCTTACTGTATACATATACAATTGATATTTTACATTAACCCCTTATAGGCGGGGCATCACTTTTATGACGCTCGGGCGCAATGGATCATACAGCCGGGCATCACTTTTGTGATTCTGTGTTATTTTGAATTATCTCGGGCTTTCAAGTGGTGGCTTGTATCATCTATCAGTACTGCCAATGTCCAACACTAGTCAGCACTCCAAATCTCATCTGTACTCCCATCCATTGTTGACATTTTAGTGATTTTCCCCCCTTCCTGACTCCCCTCCCTACCTCCCCTCCATTACCCCGTCCTCTCACCTCCCAGGCCACGCTGCGCTAAGCAAATCTCCCCCGGATTTTTCCACAGATTTCATCCATTGAAATAAGCCCTATGCCCTATACTTATATATACCAAAAAAAAATAAGGTAAATGATAGCGTTATACACCAGGAACTGGCTAATTATCACCTGACAACACCTCACGTGCATTCATTCGCTACATTACCACGGTAATTTCCCCTTTGAATTATGCCCTGTAATCTATGTCTGTAATAAAAATATATATCAGAAAGGAAGGGAGAAGCCTAAGTGATATTTACATTCACCTGGAACTACCTATTTCTTTATATAATGCCGAGATTTTCTACCAATAATTTATTAGCATGTAAGTTAGCAGCTGTCAACCTCAGTGTCATTGTCAACCCTTGCCTTCTCAGATAAGCCGCGGCATTTAGTTCCTTGTCCTCCGTTGTGGTCAAAACATGTCGCACTCGCACCCCGTCATTTCTGCCGCTTCTGCACCCATTGCAAAGGGCCCCGTGACCTCTACACCCATAAAAAGTCGTGAGGGAAGCAGGGAAGGACTAAGTGACTCTGCAGTGGCACGTGAACTAGCAGAATTGTCTATGGTGATGATGGATAGTGATTTTGACACTACGGCTGAATCGTGTGATGAGCCAGGTGAGGAAATCGTGCCACAAAGTGCTAGCACGAGTGCTTCAGTGTCGGAAGTTATCCCTAGCTCCAAGGGAAAGGAGCCGTTAGTGCAGCAAGGGAAGGAATTTGGGAAGGGAGTGAAAAGGTGGCGTGTTAGCCCCAGAACAATGGCCCCGCATGACCCAGCCCACAATGAGTCACGAGTGCATTCACCTCCCCGTTCCCCAAGCCCCACTTCACTCATTTCTTCCTCTTCATCTACTGAATTATTTCCGGAGACTTCGTCGTCAGAGTCACCACCAGTATCAACAGTGAAGGCAGGCCGTAGAGGAAGAGGTAAATCCCGGACAAGTAAAAGTAGAGTTGGTACTAGAGTAAGGGCTGGTAGTGCTGTACAGCAACTCAGGGTCAGTGCGAGTGACCTTGAACGGAGTAAATCTGCCTCACAGCCACCCACCACCCTCACCCACCCTATACCGCCACGGCAGGGAATCCTGGACGCCTTTGTGTGGACGGAAGGGTCTGATTTTGTGCCAGAACATTCAGTTTTTGATGAGAGCTCCTCAGGAGTACAGCCTGCCTTCACTCTTGACGATAATGCTGAGTGTGTGGACTACCTTTTGGCCTTCCTAGATGACGAAGTCATGCAGCACATATGTGATGAGACCAACAGGTATGAATCATAACGTGCTGCAAGAGGTACAGGTGCAGCCAAGATGCAACAGTGGTCGATGCTGGAAGTACAGGAGCTGTATGTGTTCTTTGCCCTCATGCTTCTCATGCCACACTCAAAGAAGCATGAGTTGGAAGAATACTGGTCCATGGACCCCTTACTACCCTCACCCACCTTCAATAAGTACATGGCCAGAGATTGCTTCTGGAACATCATGGGAAACCTGCACTTTGCCGATGACGATGTACCTTCCCAAACCGACCCACTCTGGAAGATCCGGGAGATTCTGAGCAGAATGAAGGATAAGTTTATGTCATTCTTCCACCCCTTTCAGAAGGTTGTCATTGACGAATCCTTGGTTTTGTTCAGAGGACGTCTTCGGTTTGTACAGTACATTCCAAGCAAACGCCATCGCTTTGGAATCAAGTTCTTTGTACTGTGCGACTGTAAGACGGGGTACATCCTTGACTTCGTCATTTATTCAGCCAGCACTGTCAATCTGGATAAAACACACCCCCTTGGCTTCTCAGGCTGTGTAGTGAAAGTGCTCCTTGAAAAGTATTTTGGTGGGAATCATGTGCTGTATACAGACAACTATTATACAACACCGAAACTTGCCAAATACCTTTCAGAGCACGGCATTGGCTCCTGCAGCACTGTCAAAATTAATCGTGCCCACTTCCCTAAATTCACAGAGGCAGGAACCTCGCAGCGAGGAGACGTGCACCTACGCAAGTCTGAGAAGATGCTGGCAATACGGTGGCATGACAAGAGGGTTGTGCACATGCTCACCACCTAACATAAGGGGGAAATGACAGAGAGTGGGAAGGTCGACCATAGGACAGGCGAACCTGTGATGAAACCTGATGCTGTGTTAGACTACAATATCAACATGCGGCTGGTGGACAAGTCCGACATCATGATTGGTGAGATCGACTGCCTCAGGAAGAATACTAGGTGGTACAAGAAAGTTTTTCTGCATCTCATAGATATGACGATGCTGAACGCCTTCATCCTGTACAAGATGAAGGTCAAGCCACCCAAGTCCTTCTCCCTGAGGTTGTTCGCCAGGACTTGTGTTCAGCAGCTGCTGGAGAAAGATATGGTAGGGTGACAGCAGCAACTCCAAGGCGCCATCCAGTAACACTTCCCGACCGACTTGAGCAGAGGGCGTATATGAATCGGCACAGACTGGAGCTAGTGCTTGCCACAGGTAAACGGAAGGCTGCGATCCGCAGGTGTCAGGTGTGTGCACATACCACCCGCCGCACACCTGAGCACAAACGCACCTCTTGGCAGTGCGCTGAGTGCCAGGTTCCCCTCTGTGTTACCTGCTTCTTTGATTACCACAGCCAGAAGCAGTTCCAAAAGTGCAAGTGGGAAAGGAGAGTAATGTGTAAATAATGTGTAAATAGCAAGTGAAAGCAATGGATGTTCAGTATATATGACTGAACAGTGTATTATAGTTTTATCTTACTGAAAGTGACAGTGACTAACATAGTGTAAGTGAAATAGAAGGGTAAATATTGAAAATACAATAGAAAATGTAAATAGTAATGCAAGTAATTAGTAATATAAGAATATGAGTACAAATACTTTATGTTATAACAGTGAAAGTGAATCCGTGGCTCTCTACGTATTTTACTGAATGAAAAATTGAACGACCAGTGACAATAAACTAATACTACTGAAGGAAACTTATGGAGAAAAACTCCAGATATATATAAGTGTGATATAGTAATAGAAATATAAAGTGTGAGGGGTTTTATGAATAATATATGACAGAGTACCAAGAGTGAACTAGCGCAAGTGCGACGGTCATCCGCGCTCGTAATTTTCATTGCTTTCACAGTGTTTTTTTTTTTGGAGTATGGATCCCAAACTACTTGAAAATCATAAAGTAGTGTTTATAGTGTTAATATCTGGCTGTGGTAATCATATTATGGGTTGTCGGGAAGTGTAAAGTGGAGACTTCGTTACCCAAATTCAGAGGTCTCCACAAGTCCTACGGTAACAGACGAAGGCTCAACAAACATTCCAGGAGAAAGCTGATGGTATGTGCCATAATCATATGTAATTTTAATATTCTAGGACTAATAACTGATTTTTGGCAAATATTTTTTGAGAGTTTGTCGGAGCCAGAATAACCTCGCGGGACACGCAAAACATTGGTAAACATGCCCGCGGTGTAGGGGTTAATAAAAGGTATAACCAATACTTTTACTATGGTGGCATATGATTTAGATATGTTCACAGTCATTCTTTTATTTTTTTTTTTCAAACTCATTTTCAGTCATCATAGGCCTATCAGTTCATAATTTTTAAACGATGCTAGAAGGAATTCATTTTCTTCCATTGTTAGGCTTGTCATGGGTCATATTATATTGCAGTCAATTAGATTTCAGCAATAAATTCAGTGCAATCGGCTTAGATGCACATGTTGCATGTTTTGTTAATGTGGATTGCTTTGGAGATGTGTTTGTGGCAAACACGGACCAAGTATGAAAACACGCATTTAATATTACTTTAGAATACTTTATGGGCTTTACATTAAGCCGTGACACAAGGAACACTAAGCAATATTAAGAAAGTTATGGCCAGAAAACGTTAGTATCTGCACCCAGTGGCCATAGATTGCCATTGCATATATTATAAAAACTGGCAATCTATGGGCACATAGATTCAGTCCGACGACTTTGCAAATATAATGACGCTATTGACGTACGTTGGCCACATGAGGCAAAGCGCGACGCGGCGTCTATATACTGTATATGGTTCGAACTACTTGAGAAACAACCAGGTTTTCAGTAAAAATGATAATCATTTGTATAATAATAATAATAATAATAATAATAATAATAATAATAATAATAAACAGCAAAACGCATTGTCACAGTTTTCATACACTCTTATGGAGGGAAAATTCTGGGGAATGCCGTAATGGGAAAATTATGCACTAAAACGTTTGATTACATTGTAAGACGACTGGTGAAGGTAATATACTTCGAAGAGAGAGAGAGAGAGAGAGAGAGAGAGAGAGCGCGAGAGAGAGAGAACACGAGAGAGAGAGAGGGGGGGAGGGGGAGTAGGAGGGAAAGAAGAAGAAGAGGAAGAAGGCAATAATGGTTATGATGTTGAAGAAAAAAGGAAAGAAAAAACGTAGCGAGAAAAATGCCTCTCCTCCTCTCATTCTCATCCCTACGGTACAACCAGACATAACACACACACACACACACACACACACACACACACACACACACACACACACACACAGGCAAAAAGACGTATACACACTGATGTTTTATACACGTGGGCCAGGAGAGAGTCATCATTATCATCATAATCATCACGAATCAGTGGAAACTTACTGATAATCTCTTGGTCTTAAATATTTCTCCTTGCTATTTTTCAGAGCAAATGTTTCTCTGACATCCCTTTTCCGCAATCTGCTTGATGTGCTTTTTCAACTCGGGGATCGACTTATGCAGACGGAAGATCACGCCTAGCACTTCACCTCGACTTTGCAACTTCATATACGGGGTGTTCCAGAAATATGTGCCGAAAATCAGGGGATGTATTCCTGACACATAATTGAATGTAAATTACTAAATGACCATATTGGCAATTCTCAATAGTTTTCGAGTTACAGCACCTCAGAGGTCTGCCAGAAATGTGTTTAAATCCAGGGATTGTACAAAATGTCTGAGACAGACGTGAAATTACTTAACGACCATAAAGTAATACGGCATACAGCAAAGTTGACAAGTTTGTCAGGAATGTGCCGAAAACTGTAGAATGTACAGTATGTGATAGCCTGTACATAAGTTAGTTATAAAGAATCGTAATAATACGTTCGTGTGTGCAGTATCAGATAGTGTTATCACCCTTTACGTGGTAACATGCCATAAACGACAAAGGTGTTGTTGGGTGGTTGAGTGGGGATGGTGTATGAGGAAGGAAGGGTGGGGGTGGCGAACCAGAAAGGTGATGTCGAGGGGTAGTGGAAGGACGGGTGTTCACTCACCCAGCAACACCCGTCTACCAGAGATCGAGAGCTGAACGTGTGGATCAATCAGTTTTAGAGAACCACGCACAAGCAGACATGGAGCAATACTGCAATGGTGACTATGCAGATATGCACCTGACAGTGGGTGAAGCTAGGGGTAATGCTGTGGCAGCAGTATGGCTGTACATGGAACGTTATCCGAACCGCAGAGTGCCACACTGGCTAACATTTCTCGCAGTTGATCGTCGTATACGTGAGACTGGTACCGTTCGTCAACGTGCAATTCCGGGTGACAGAGGACGACCACGGGACATTCACATGGACAACATGGAGGACCGGATACTACAAATGATTGAGGATGATCCTGAAATAAGTATTCGACAGATTGCTCATGCTCTGCAGCTGCCAGTGGTGACAGTGTGGCGGACTCTACATCAACATCATCTACATCCATACCACCATCAGGAAGTACAAGTTTTAACTGATGTGGACTATCTTCCAAGGATGCAGTTTTGCCAGTGACTGTTAAGGAGGCATGCTGAAAACTGTCAATTTCCAGCACCTGTGCTATTTACTGATGACGCAACATTCGGGAGAGATGGCACCATTAATTTATATAACCGGCATACTTGGTCTGGTGACAACCCACATGTAATGGCTCGACGAGGTCATCAGGTACGATTTACGATCAATGTATGGGCAGGCATCATTGGTGACTATCTGATTGGTCCATATCTTCTACCTCAGCGGCTGAATGGTGCAACATACAGACTTTTTCTTGAGGACACACTACCACTGCTGCTGGAGGATATCCCCATTGGAATATGGAGAAGGATGTGGTTTCAGCATGATGGTGCTCCGGCCCATTATTGGCATATTACAAGGGATTACTTAAATGATGTGTTTCCTGGACGATGGACTGGGCGAGGCGGCCCAGTGTCATGGCCACCTCGGTCTCCTGACATCACTCCCCTGGACTTCTACCTGTGGGGACACATTAAAAGCGAAGTGTACGCTACAGACGTTCCAAACTGTGAGGAATTGTGGCGCCGTGTGGAGGACAGCGCGGCACGTGTACGAAACAATCCTGGGGTCTTCGAACGTGTGCGTCAGTCACTTCTGCGACGGGCTGCAGCGTGCATCGAGCAAGGAGGGCGGAATTTTGAACATTTACTGTAAATTTTATTGTCATACTGGAAATACTGTTTTATTTTGTTAATACATCACGTTGTCCTTGGTAAATGTTTCATTTACGAGCAATTCCCGGAGTCAAAAACATTCAAGCAGACCTGTTAGATGCTGCAACTCGAAAACTATTGAGATTTGCTAATATGGTCATTTAGTAATTTACATTCAATTATGTCAGGAATACATCCCCTGATTTTCGGCACATATTTCAGGAACACCCTGTATATATATATATATATATATATATATATATATATATATATATATATATATATATATATATATATATATGCCGCATCACGCTTTCACGCATAGGGCCGATGTACGTCATTAACGCCGCCATATTGGCAAGGTCGTCGGACTGAAAATAAACAATGGGAATCAATAGGCAAAGGATGCTGATGATACGGTTTTCTGGCCATAACTTTCTTATTATTGCGTGGATTTGCTTGTTTGACGGCTTATTTTAAAGCTCATACTATATTCTTACATGATCCGTATTTGCCACAAACACATCTCCAAAGCAATCCTTATTAACAGCAACATGCAACATGTGCGTCTGAGCCAACTGCAGTGAATTCATTGCTGAAATCTGATTGACTGCATTATAATGTGATTCATGAGTAACACAACACATGCATGTAGTTGAATTCTTTTTAGCATCGTTTAAAATACATGAATGATATGATAATTGAAAAGGAGTTTGATAAAAACAGAAGAATGACTGGGAACGTACGTAAAGTATACGCCACCATAGTAAGAATATTGGTTATACCTTTTACTTACGTAAAATATCAAATGTATATGTATAATGAAAATCAGGGAATGTTACAGTTTACAGCATACAAGGACATGATGAAGAAGGGAACTCAGTGACAAATATTAAATTCAAGATAACCCTCGTCACTCACCTAATGTGGCAATATTAATGAATTATGTATAAGATTTTAGGGGAAAACAGAGGTGGAAGAAGTAACAGAACATGGGAACATAATTCTTTTTTATTTTATTTTATTTATTTATTTATTTATTTTTTTGTTGAGGGGAGGAAATATTTTAAGAATCTTTCACAGAAATATTAAAGGCTTGATAGTTAACGGCTAGAATTTTAAGAATTGAAATAAACACAGAACTACAAGTCCGCAGGTGACCTTGGAATTGCTTAACTTCTGAGACTGTTGGATTCATAGATGGTTAGGTCGTGTTAGGGTAGGCATTTCACCAGAAAATACACTACTGTGACCCAACGTTGCTTTTCTGGACTATATATATTTCTGTCATATTCACCATACTCTAATTTTGTTGCATAATGTGTACACAGTACCATCCCAACAAAAAACTACAAGAACAAACGAAAGTGAGGTGGCGAGGGCTATCTTGACCTTTACGTGGCTCAGCACATGAGAATCTGAGTGTTGTGCGCTGATTACCACAGTGAAGTAGAATTTAATGCATTGTGGTACTGTCAAACGTTATATCATAAGCTCAGCTGTCATCCATATTGACTAGTTTGTTTATATTACAACTAAACTCTGTGTGGAAGTACTGCACGTCTGCATGCATCAGTCTGAGCAGTGCAGTGCTATATGACGTTTGGATTGATTTTATAACACAAAGTGTATATACTTACCCATGAAAAGTTATTGTTTGATGTTTTGTGCCAACTGATCGCTTGTTAGTGTAACACTGTGGCGTTTCTGAGAAGTTAATGGCGGTACAACAGTAAACCATAGCAGACGACGCGAACTCGACCTTTCCAACATGGCGGCCAAGCTGACGCATGCTTTGCCTTTCTGCTGACAACAGTCAGTTGGGTTTCCTATGAGCCAGACACCATCATCCCGCCTCTTTTTTTTTTTTTTTTTTTTTTTTTTTTCAACACAACTCGACGCCATGTTAGACCTGTGAATAGAAGAAAACAATTTCAAAATGGCATCATCCACTCACTTGATGTAGTGCTGCCTACTTCTTCCTCAGCCTTTATCATTCTTTTTCTGTGCCTGCCCTCCTCTCTTCGTGTTTCTCCCATCTTTCCTGTCACTTCTTATTGCTTTTCTTTCCTTTACAGGTGGCTTTACATTGAGTGACAAGCCTAATGGTTTCCTGTAAGCCAAGAAACCATTTACAACGCTGGGTGGTAACCATATATCCAAACCATACGTGCTCCCTACGTGCCAACAAGTGGGTTGGTGGAGGGTTAGTGCCCCTTCCTGTAAAACAAATAACTCAGAGTCAAATGGCCACCCCTAATGGGATTATGGCATCAGGCAATAGATAGATAGATAGATCAGAGAACCCGCAGAGAACGACACACAATGTTGCAAAACTTGTCCTCTTATTCTAAAGAATTCAGTGGATTCAAATACCCAACATGGGAAAACGTATCACTGCTTAACATAAGAACTTAATGAGAAAAGCAAACACACATTAGCATGCCGTAATGCCTATATGGTTCTATCTGGTCACGTCTGTTCGCACCTCGTTGGCCTACGCTTCTACAACACACACCACCTTTCTGCGCGACCCCTAAATACGCAAGTCACACTGATATTTGTGTCACATCGCAACGGGCAGTGGTTCAAATACCCAGCAAACGAAGCGATATCACAATTTCTCAGTTTCTGACGCACCCAGTTTCGGAAGTGCTATCGTCAGTGATCAGACATCCACTGATTTCGACTGCGGAAGGACTCTATTTTTTTTTTTTTTTTTTTTTTTTTCAGGCTATTCTACTATAAGCAACCCTCTGCTCGGAAGAGTTTTGGTAAAGTGAATATGATCATTTGTATATATAGCTGGAGTAAATTGAAAAATACATCACCTGACTGAAGGGTTTAGCTTCCGAAACTTTCAGAATCCTCGTTTCTATGACTGAGTTTGATCATTTCTGTTTTTGCGAAAATAGTTACAGCAACTACACACACATGACGGATTTTTTTTATCACTTTCTTGGTGACTTCAGATGATTTAAATTCAGTTTCGATCTCCACTACTAGATGTATTTAAAAAGTGTGTCTAACCCCACCACTTAGAAAATTCATCTGTATGGCCGGAGTAGAACAAGTTACACAAAGTCCTCCCATTCACATCAAGGTCAGCTTTATCCTGTCACTGTCACCACTTCCTTCACACGTTTATGTTTTATCCCTTCGTTTTCCTTCTCTCCCGCCCCTATCTCCCCCCCCCCTTCTCTCTCTCTCTCTCTCTCTCTCTCTCTCTCTCTCTCTCTCTCTCAAATCTTCTATCTAGTGTCTTTCTACTTTGTCACTTCCTGCCGTTCACTCAGTCTTCCAGTTCAACAACCTTCTATCTCCTACTTCTTTTCTCCCTCCTTCCTCTCCGTTTTACTCTTCTCACTGTTTATCCTGTCCTACCTTTTCTTTTACCTTTTCAACCATTTACATCCCTCACTTTCTTTTCTTCCATTCCCACTATTTCTCCTTTTTTCTGTTCCCACGCCATCACCTCCTAGCTCTTTCTATTTATCCATTCTGTTTTTCTCTCTTTCTTGTTTGTTGCCACTCTCTCACTTTTATTTATTTCCTCTCGGTCTCTTCTATATTCATATTTCATCGCGTTTTTCCTCTCTTCCCTTCGTTCTTCACCTTCCAGCTTGTCTTTCTTCCTCGCAGTAGGTCAGTCTTCCTAAAATATTTTATCTCAGTTGTACTTCATCTTTCATCTGACACCTGTTTTCCTTTCGGTTGCATCCTTTTCTTCAAATTCAGTCATTTCCCATCTTCCCTAGCCAATCTCTGCTCCTGTCGCTTTTGCCCCCTTTATTTTTCCAACTTCCTTCCCCAACTCCTCATCTTCATCTGCTCCTTTTTACCCATTTCCTCCCCTATCCCTCTCTCGCTACATTTTCCTTTTCCCTCCTCCATCTTCTCTTTCCCTCTCCCACGGCAGGTCAGTCCTGTTAACACTGTACCTCCATCATACGTCATATCCTGGGTACGGTATAAATTTTATGGTTCCTGTATGATGCATTTCAACGCCTTTCACTGTTACTGGTGGAGGTCTCTCATCCGCTCCCCTTCCTCTGTCTGTCTGTCTGTGTGTGTGTGTCTCTCTCTCGTAGTTAAGGAGTTAGTGAAGGGTATTTCCAGTCCCCGCAGTTTGAAAATTGTGTCCTGAGTTGAATAAAACCATCTGGAAGTGGCAAAGATTAAAATAATAAACGTTATTTTCTTCTCATCTGAAATAAGCTGTATGGAAGTGGTAATAATAAAATAAGAGACTTCGTATGACTGAATTCTCTCCTTAGCTAAGTAAAATCGTCCGGATGCAATAAAAACAAAGGTAAACATTGGTAAGTTATGGAGACTATATACTCGTACATCAATTTTGTGTTTTCCATGGACTACAAAATTATGATACGCGGAAAGCCCGTGAATTACGTTGTTTATTCATAATGCTGGTAAACTGTCTATATCAGCTCAGTGCACAAAGATAATTATATTCCACATTATTTACAGTTCCATTATTAACAGCACAATCACAGTCAGCAGCAAAACCATTCGGTATATTTAGTGCCGTATTAGTTTTCACATTGAGGCTAGCAGTGCGTTTTTTTTTTTTTTTAAGTATAAAAACAAATTCTTTATCAATAAAGGCATTTACTGTTTATTATGGTGAGAAAAATTTACCAGAAAAATATATCGCATGAATATATCTAGGCCTCAACTATCCCATTAATTGTCAAAATACAATAACATACTGTAAATGTCTCCACACCGTAGCACGGACACCTACTGTGTTTGTTTCCTTTTGTGTGTGTGTGTGTGTGTGTTTCTGTTTTCATCTTGTTGTTGTCGTTGTTGTTGTTGTTGTTGTTGTTGTTGTTCTTCTTCTTCTTCTTCTTCTTCTTCTTTCTTTCTTTCTTTCTTGCTTGCTTGCTTTCCAAATAATTTTCACGTGTCATTGCATTATTTTTTCATGAACTAATTTCAGACTTAGCACAATTGTTCCCTCGGAAAATACCTCTTTTTTTAAATTAGTTTATTTAGCGGATAAATGGGATTAAAGATCACCACGCAAACACACAAATATATTACATTCTAGTGCGGCTGTTGTTTATCGTGGCTGTTTACACAGAAGTAGGCCAGTGTGCTGTAGCTGTGTGAAGAGCATTCAGCATTTCCTTTAAATTGTTAACATTACTGTTTGTTTTAGTTTTTCACCCTCCGAATAATTTGCTCAGCCTACAGTAAATTTTATGAAAAATATTCTGGATAGCCTTTCTTGTACCAGCCAAGAGAATATAACGTGACTTGCATAATTTTAGAATAAGCTATAAATTATCTTCAGGCAATTCACGCAGCTCGTCATTTTCATAATTATTATCATTATTTTTATTATCTTCGTCTGCTCCTTCATCTTCATAATCATCTTCATTGTCATAGTTTTCCTGTTATCTATTATCATTTCCGTCAACCTCATTCTCACAGCTGTTTTCGTTGTCATGGTCATCGGCAATGTCATAAGGTAGTTGCCCTCGTCGCTATTATTATCGTCAGCGTCACTTTCATAGCCGTCGACTTTGTCGCCATTGTCATTTTCATGAGTCGGATGAGAAAACACACACACACACACACACACACACACACACACACACACACACACACACACACACACACACACACTTCAGCATTTAAGTACGACTTCGCGTTTATCATTTTCATCGTTGCTACCTTTATTTATTTATTTATTTATTTATTTATTTATCTGCGTTTCTTAATCCATTTTTTTGTCATTTTGCAGCTTCTTTCATACAGATCAGTGATAGAAAAAGAGAGCACTACAGTATAACTCAACATCTATTCCATAGTATGTCTGTGAGACTAGCATCATACTCTAATTTATATCTATAACTACCATTTAGCATTCACGTGGAAAAAGGCAAGTTTGTGCCAGATTAAAGTGGAAAAGAGCTTAGCAGATGAAGACTCGCAATGATTTTATTCAGATGTGGTGTTCACGGGACTCACTTAGGCTGCTTCTAACCACTACAGATCAGAAAGTTTCCTACATTGTGCATACAGTTGTTCTGGATAAAGTTTGAATAAAATAATGAAGACGTTCACGTATAACAAAGCTACAGATACCTTTACTGCACTAACATTTTCGCTTATTTTATTCCTGCCAGGTTTACAGGTAGGTACAAGGGGCGTAAGAGGGCCCTTTAATTCCTTCAGTTCGGTGACGAGTTCTATTGTTTTATTAGTGATATTTAAAGGTGAGATAAGCATCTGGAATAAAACTTACAACGAACGGGTAAATGAAGGCTTTATCAAACCTCGGCACTTCAGAGTTTGCCTCCAAAGTTTGCTGTATGTAATCGTTTCGTGATGATATAAACAAAATGAAAAATATGTTAACGGACTGAAGGGGTTAATTGCCCCCTTGTACGGTAACCTAGCCTCTGGTCCCAGCTCCTCGGTGGGGTGTGATCTTAGAATTATCTGTTAACCTTTAGCGTTTTCTCTAATTCGTTACTAATTATGTCAGCGTTTACCGTATCTACGGTCCTCGAACATCTGTTGGCAAAACGTAGCTGGCAACATTTTTGGATACATGTATGCTGCAGTATTTGGAAAGATGTATGCAAACATGATTTACTGGAGCTTCGAACTTACTGATAGCAGAGGTGATGTGATAATTGTGTCCATACCAGACAGCTGAGACTTCATCATGATGTTGCCAACATGATCTGGACGCTACTGTTCCAAATATGTTTGCAGCTTGTTCGTTACTGTGTTGTTTACATGTTGCCAGCACTTGTTCCAGCACACGTGTGGACGCGCATTATTATCGGCATGGCATTGCACTTAATGTGGAATGTATAGATGACACTCTAGTTATTACTTATTCATTTTTGTGTGCCACAATCCGTCGTAAACCACCACCACCGCAAGACATCAGCACCAACCTCAAACCCTTAGGGAAGTCCATTATTTCCACCATTACAACCACCAAGGAATACATCATCACCACCACCACAGCAACAGCAGCGACACATCATAACCACCACCATCACAACCACCACCACCACCACCATCACCACCACCACAACAACAACAACAAAAACAGCAGCAAATGCTGCTGCAGCAACAACAAGAGCGTGACAACACATTGTTTATATATTTTTTTTTTTTTCATAATTTTCTGTTTTCTTCTAATTCCATTTCAGTTTCTCTTGTCACCCTTTCTCTCTTTCATTCCCCTTTTCTCCTGTCAGTGGTACCACCTACTACAACTTCCTCATCCCCTACCTCTTTCGGTTTTACGACCTCTCTTACCCTTCTCCCACATTCTATTGGTTCCCATCTACTCCTTTTCTCCTTCAAATCTCTCTCTTCTTTTCTTGGTCTCCTCTCTTCTCTCAAACATTCTATCTTGTATATTTTCTTCTTTTTCTCTTTCCTCACCTTCTTTCATGTAGTCCTCCTCTCTTCTTAGGTTATCCTTTTCCCTCTGCGCTCTCCTTTCTTTCTCTTACACGTTCCACCACTCATAGTCTCTTCCTCTTTTTTCTTTTTTACCCTACAGCTGACCAAGTCAGAGGAGGGAGTTGTTAGCGCTGGGATCAATAGGTGTCCGTCCGTACAGTTGGGCAGCAGGGCGGCTAGCCGGGAGTAGAGATTTCGTTTCTGGCCAGAACTCAGGAAGTATTCACTGTAGAGTCTTGAAAGTTTACATAATTATGTGTCTTATAGTGAACTGGTGCCTTTTGATAGGCAGAGTACTGTGTCTTAAGCAGGTTTTTGAAAGTAATAAAAATGTAAAAAAAAGAAAAATAAAAGTATTCTTGAGATTTCAATGCGACCTGTGCAAGGAATCTGAAGGGCCCAGGTTATGTCATCAAGGCGTTCTCCTTACACCCATCTTTAAAAGAAAAGATGGGGGGGGAGGGCCGCCATGCACTTGGTTAGGTGTGCAGGGAGATGGGGGGGGGTATGTGTTTGGTCAGGTGGAAGGTTTTACCAGAGTAGCACTCCCTATGTTTACTTAGTCTTCCATCTCTCATATATCCCCGTTTCGTCCCTAGTTAATTCCATTCCTCTATTACTTCTATTTTCTCTTAAAGGGTAGAGGGTTGGTAAAAATTTGGAAGTCACGAACGACTGTTCATCCATGTTCAGCTCAGAAATGACCGGCCCGACATGACCCAGCCCGGCCCAACAAGACATGGCTCGACCGCAATGGTTTTCAGGAACTAATAACTTTCGTTTTCAATGTGCAATAGAGAAGAAAGTCTTTAAGCAGGTAGTGGATACATTCAGTAGAATTTGTTTTTAGCTATGTATTTACTCAAGAGACCAAAGAAATATCTTGGAGTCAGCTTTCCAAGGGAATGTACTGAGGGCTTCAATGACATGTTCCACAATGAGATCGAATTGAAAAAATATTGCCTGTTGTAACACTATGTTTTCTAGCAGTAAGTCTAACATTTAAATATTGGATATTACGCTCCTAATTTTACATGAACAGTTTTTCTATGTTTAGGGGGTGAAGTCAGCATGGGTAATCGTCCCATTTCTGGGTTTTATCATTCAGTCAATAGCCAAGAGTTTGCCGACTGTCACGGGATTTTCAGAATTTAAAAATTAAATAAATGTTATATGTTTTGCTTGAAAATAGAGACAATGAATTGACTTGTTAACCCACCCCGTCCCGACCAATTTTTCACCACTGGTACCCCCCAATCCCAACCATTTTTGGACCCAAATTTTTTTTGCTAAAACTTTCGCTTTTGGTCAGAAACAATGGTCAATCACCAAGAAATTGTTCACCGGGGTCCATAAGTGGCCTAAACAGGTATACCTTCGTCACACCTGGTACCGTGTTCTCTGTAGGTGGTCTGAGGCTCTCACGTTTTCTGTGGTATTATAAGTCTGGGAAACCAATGAAAGTAAGTAGATATGTATTTATTACAAACATAAAAACATGTGATACAAGAATAAATTGGATTTTATACAAAAATAGAGCTGAAATAAGCATTGTACCATCGTGCGAACTGAGTAAAATCGAGGAGACTGGTCACGATGAATCGCTAACATTCCTGAATCATGATACATATCATTTTTTCTACTTACATAATACATTTCCAATAACATTATACCATTTTACATTTTACTGAACTGTTTTTACATATTCACAGGCCTTTTGATAACATTTAGCGTAATGTTAGCGCTTATTTACGTAGTGAGTGAACTCGCTATGACTGTTGTTTCAACTCGTATTGTGTTTTTTCTACTTACATAATACTTTCCTAATAACATTATACACTTTTCCACTTTTGAGAACTGTTTTGAGATGGTTTCAGGCCTTACGTAAATATTTAGCATAATAATAGCGCATAATAACACAGACGGTGAAGTCGCCATGACTACTATTTAAACTTACAACCTATTTTTGTACTTATATAATAATTCTCCACTAACATTGCACATGTTTACACTTGATATAATTGATATCACATAATTTCAGACCTTACGATTCTACTAAGCGTCATATTATCGCATATTTACACAGTGAGTGTTATCGCGATATCATTTGTTTCATCTTACACTAGTATTCAACTTATAAATTACTTTCCTACTAACATTACACCCTTTTCCACTTTATATCATTCCTATCACATACTTACTGACCAGAATGTTCTACTGAGCGTAATATTTTCGCAGATTTACACAGTGGGTGTACTCGTGACATCAATTGTTACAACTTACACTATTTTTCAACTTATACGTTACATTCATGCTAACATTACACCCGTTTCCACTTTATATTCTTGCTATCACATATTTACTGACCAGAGTGTTATACTGAGCGTCATATTTTCGCAGATTTACACAGTGGGTGTAGTTTTGATATCACTTCTTTCAACTTACACTATTTCTCAACTTATACATTACTTTCCTGAAAACATTACACCCGTTTCAACTTCATATAAGACTTAGCACATACTGACTGGCCTTACCATTGTACTGAGCATCATATCGCCATCCCACACAGTTTCAGTAGTGTAGGAAGTTATGGTACTCTCTGAAACATGGCTGAAGGCACAACGCAACATTGCACTCGACACACTCCTACCTTGTGTCTTTTCTCTGAGTGGCTGGTCTGACTGTCGAGTGCTTGCATACATGGCAGCGGCGCTGGGGTTTACGACGGTTTGGGTCAGAAGGGATTGTGCTGGGATAGTGGCGTCCTGCGAGGCGTAGGGGAGTCTGGGCAGCCATGGGGGTGCGGGTGCGGTGTGTGGGTCTGTCCTGGGCATGCCTGGCGATTATTTCACTGCCAGCTCCCTCACAAACCCCTCAAAAGTCTCTGATACTCTTGTTGTCATGGCGTGCAGGTAGTGTGCGTTCAGGACCGTGATGTCGAGTAAGTGGAAAAAGAGCTTTTTGTACCACTTCATCGTGGTCCTGGCACAGTCAACACTGGAAATCATCGAGTCTGACTGATCCACTTGCCTCATGTTCAGATTATAGTCCAGTACAGACTCAGGTTTCCAGACGTTGCGCCTCCTCTCGCTACGGTGATCCACGGAGTCTGTGCAGTACATCAGGGGGCTGTGTACAGTTGACAGGAGGCAAACTTCCCTGTTGTGGTTCCACAGGGTGGCAAGGATGTTATTGGCCTGAAAGAAAACCACCTCGTTCTTGTCAAGTTTCCTCCCTATCTTGACCATATGGCGACGGTTTCTCTTGACTGTACCACAGACTCCGGTGTCGTGTTGGTGGAGGAACCTAGCAAGAAGAGGGCTAGTGTACCAGTTGTCCAGGTACAACACATGACCACGATGAAGGTACTCCTCTATCATTGTCTTCACCACGGCCCCTGAGAGTCCTATACTACGATCTTCTGTTATATCTGTCTGTGTGCCCGTGTACAAGACTATGTCTTGCACATAACCAGTCTTACAGTCACACATAACAAACATCTTGAACCCGAAACGGTGTCTCTTGCTGGGTATGTACTGGTGAAAGGAAATATTGCCTCTCCACAACACAAGACTCTCGTCTATGACGAGGTCTCTGTAAGGATAAAATGAGGAGCGGAACATTTCCCGTAAATGATCAAATACCAGCCTAATTCTCCTCATTTTATCAGTGTTATTTGCATTAGCTGGATCTTTTGCATCAAAAAAGTGGAGGCAGCCGAGAATATGCTGAAATCTATTACGACTCATCACCTTTCCAAAGAAAGGTGTGAGGATCATTGGGTCAGTTGTCCAGTAGGCAGGAATTTGTTTTTTTCGTACCACACCCATCAAGAGAACTAGGGCAAAAAATAAGAACATCTCTGAAATTGTCATGGGATAGTCATATTGTTGGGAATGCCTGCTCTTGGTTCCCAAACGTTCACTTTCACGGCACTGTGTTCGTGAAAATATGTTGGTCTGTTCCACTATGCGCCCCACAAACGCCCCCCCCAAAGAACAAGTGGAAAAAATCCACCCTAGAGGAACCCACATGCACACCTGGAGCCGTGCAACCAGACCGCCACTCCCCAGTGAAAGGGTGAATGATGGGAGTAAAATTACTCCCATCTTCCCAGTTCCACGAGACACCACCGTCTCCAGCCACGTCCCCATCGTCGCCTTTGTCAGGGTGGGGAGGTGAGGGTGGTGGGGGAGGTTGGGGAGGTGGAGAGCGGTGCCTCTCATCACTCGCACTTCTCTTCCCTCTCCCTTTTCCTTTACCCTTTCCCTTCCCTTTCCTTCCTTTCCCCACATCCTGGGGTTGTGGGGAGGAAGTTTGGGAATATTGTGGGGCGAAAGACATGCTGGGGAGTGGCTCCACCTCCTCTCCCCTAGGCCTACGTGCACCACGTGCTCGTGCTGCCTCCCTCACACCACTTTCCCTTTCACCCCGCGCTCCCGGCACACCACTGTCCCTTTCACCCAGCACTCCCACCACACCACTTTCCACTTCCCCAGACAAAAGACTTGCACCATACCTTATTTGTCTTCTCGCCCCACCTTCTGATCCTCGGGGTGATATTTTCTCCTTACCCAACCACGAGGCGATATCACATCCTAAGCCGCCGTCATCGTCATTGTCCTCATCCTCGTCCTCATCAGATTCGGGATGGAGAGAGGTCCGTGCACGTGGTTGGGGTGCAAGCTGGCCTTCCCTTGCCTTACGATATGTCACATACCGCTTTTTCCGGGGCGAAGGGACCTCTTCATCACTGCTTGTTATTTCTTCCTCTGGCTGGACGTAATCGCGATCCACCACATCATCATCAAGTGGAGAATCACTAACTCCAGTGAAGGCTTCCAGGGCGGATGCAATTTCGTCGTCTGAGAGACCTTTCCGCGCCATGTCTGACCTGGGTCACTGCTAACAGGTGAGTGACCGAGACAAGGGCGAGCGCGGGTCACGCGGGGTCTGGGACGCTGCCCGCCTGGCGGCAGGTAGGGGAGGCTTGGGTAGGTGGGCTAATCGGAAATCTCGCGCGAATTTTGAAAATTGTGGAAATTATGAACCTTGCAATTGCAGGACGTTGAAGTACGTCAACAGGATTGGCAGTGACAAAACGTGAGGACGTGGAAGTACGTCTACGGGACGCTGTGGGTTAAATCAAGCGGTAAGTTTTACTTTATGCCGGCTTACTTAGCCGATTCTCTAAGGATGAGAATTTATAAACTTTCTCAACAGTACACAGCAGAGACTAATTACTCACGCGTGCTGTTAGTTAGTACTGTTAGCCTCTAGAGAAAGTGGCTCCACCCCTGACAATCAGTAACTAATGCTATTAATGATAAACAGGCTCTTGCTGGTGCATTAACTCCTGGCTGGCACAATGGATTTAAGCTTAATACAAAAGGACCGGCCTAAGTACCAGTTATGAATAATACAAAGCGTCTGTGCAAACTAGGAGTGGCAACTAAATAAGCTAATTGTGGAGAAATAAAATACGAGTTTAACTACATTGAGCTCAAAGAAAAAGAACTGTGAATTTATTGATTACACTGAATTAATTTTACGTTACATGAGTCTCAAAATGAATTCAAAATAACAAAGAGAATACACTCACTCGCTCACTCAAAAGCTAACTTAAACCTAGGAAAAACGAAAAGAAATACTGGTCAGTAGATGGGGCTAAGCAGAATGACTGGGCGTCGTTATGTAGGACGGACACTGCAAACACGCTAGACCTCTTCGCTGATTCACCGTCTAGGTGGAGATTTCAGGAACTCACTGTACACGAACCTTCTCTCACAACGATCAAAGCCTGACTAAGTTCGAATTATGAAAGAGGGCAAGGGATGGCCGCACTTGCATCAACGGTCAACGGAAAGAAAGTGAGTGATACACGCCCACAATAAATCACTCAGTGAAGGCGGTAATGTCGCGTGCAAGGATGATCACTTATGAAACAGTGAAAAAATTTTTGAAAACTGCCCCAATTGAATGAATGCTAGGACGGTTGAACTGAATGATACTCAGTGAGAATTCCACTAGAATTCGCGGTTTTCACACTGAAACAAAAATGTCACGAACTTATAAACACGCTCTCGCAAATTCTTGAGAAAAAGATTTTTTCTTAAAAAAAAAATTTTTGATATACATACAAAAATCCTAACTCAGTCACACAAGATTCATATTGTGGTGTGTGTACTATCTTGCTACGGGAGAAAATCACAGTCGCCTATGAGCATAAAAACCTTGTATTTAAGTTAATAGAAGCAAGCTTGAGGAAAAAACTCCTAGACAATGGTGAAAAATCCTGTACTCAGGTCAAACTGAGCAAAAGTTTGCTACATTTACATTAACAACTAATTGTTATGTAGCGTGATGTATTTAATACACGGTATAGGTGTGACAGTTGTGGTGTAACTGTGCCTACATGTAGAATTATGTAATACAATAGTAAATAATGACAACGGGACAGAAGAGAAGAGGTGGCAGCATGCGTCAGGGACGATCAGCTGATCTGCACGACAATGCTGCACCGGCCAGCTGCACCTGCAAAAGGAATCAAGGTAGAGCATCAAAAGTGTCATTTCTCTCTCTCTCTGCCTAGCAATCAGTACTTATGTTTATTATTAACCAGGAAACGTAGTCTTTGGATTGCTCAAATCTCTCAAGACCCCTGTAGTTTACTGGTTAACCTAGCATTATTAACCAGGAAACGTGCCACTTCTTGGATTGCCCAAATCTCTGAGAACGGGCAGTTTACTGGTTAAACCTACCTAATTAACCAGTAAACGTGCCAGTTCTTGGATTGCCCAAATCTCATAGAACAGGCAGTTTACTGGTTAACATAACTCTACACTTACGATTAACGACAGGAAACCTGAGAATCCCTATGCAATCTCGGACAGGTCTCATTTTAACACCCACCATGGGTGTGAACACTCATGTGGATAATGTGCATTCTCCGGAAATCCTCAGAGAGGCCCACAGCTCGGGATGTTCCACAAGGTAATTCAAACTCAGCCTTGGATTGTCCCTATGGGGTTCTCAAACTTCCCCCTTAACCTATGGTACATATGTATGTACAGACCCTGGATATGATGTGTCCTGTGGGGCTGATGGGTGAGACGTCAGGTCTGCACCCACGTTACCATTGCCCTGTCTCACAACTGACTCTGAGATTATGGGTGTGGATTCACACGGCACAGGAAGGACATGTCCCCGATTGGTGGTACATTGACACACACTGCAGGAACGCACAAAGCTATCTATTTCTCGTCCCATCCCTGGCCAGAAAAAGTCAGCACGGATACGGCCCTGGGTTTTCCTTTTGCCCATGTGACCTCCTGAAGCTGAACAATGACCCCATTCTAACACTGCTTGGTGATACTTAGCGGGAACAACAAACTGCAGTCGAACCTCACCCTGGGGTGTTCGTGACTGATGGTACAGCCATCCTTGTTTACGAAGGAACTTGGCTTGACCTCCCCGTGAATACTTTATCACTCTACCCTTTTGTTTCTTCCGCACGGCAGCAAGTGTCAGGTCAGAATGTTGTTCTTGAACAACAACTTGGCTACACATCAGATCTTGTGGCGATGCAATGGTCACCGGGGTGACACAGTTCGGAGCCTCAGCCATGGTTCTTGTTACTGCAGCCGAAGTCTGAGTAGCGTCATCTATGGTGCAACTATGCTTGGCACCTTGACTGTTGCCTATGATAAGGTAAAACAAAGGTTCTGGCATGACAACTGCGAATGTCATACCATTATAAAATGGAGATGCCACCTGGATACGTGCCTCAGGGAACAATCTCACTGATCCATCAATAAGCTGAGCTTGGATCTGTCGACCTGTGTACTCCTCAGGCCAAACAAGACTCTGCCTGACAGAGCAACATGAGGAACCATTGTCTTTCAGGACCTTCACAGGAATGCCTCCCACACACCCTGGCTGAACAAGGAAGGCACTGTTGCCTGTGGGAGGGCCTGTGGAGGAAGCAGACAGCCACTGATGAGGCTGCTGAATATGGTGCCCTGAGAACTAGATACCTGAGGGGTCGTACTCACTGTCTGAGGAGATGGAGCGTTGACCTCTCATGCCAGAGTGTTCACTGTCGCTGGAGGACTAGAGAACTGTGGCGAAGTACCTGTACTGCTAGGGACGACACCACCGTGCTGGTGCTAAGGAGTGATGGCTGCGTTAGCTTCCTGCCTCCGAGGGGCTGGTGCTGAAAAGGACAGTCCCGACGGTCAGTTGTGTGGCTGATACTGCTGCTGGTTAGGGTACTTGTTGTACCACTTCCACTCAGGTTTCTGGGTATTTTGCCCTTGATCCTTCTGCGGTTTTGGACCTTGGCTATTATTCTGGGAACAGCCTTGTTGCTGAGGTTCAGTCTGAGACGGTTTCCCAGATTTGTCAGCTTTCCTGTTCCAGGTGTGCTGCTCACGATTTTGATACCCGTACGCAGTGAAGAATGCATCAGCATTCTCCACCATTTGACTGGCATCCCTTACATGGCAGATTTTAAGCTGAGCCATAAGTTCAGCAGGCCACGACTTTTCTAGCTGCGTGCGCTGCATTAGGTCAATTATCCCCTCATGCATGGAAGGAGTTTCATCTTTCTCCATCCACTCATCTAAGTAAGCAGTAAACCGATCAGGAAACTGCATGGCAGTCTCTTTTTCTTGTAAACGCACCCTCATAAACTGACTCTTGGCGTCTTCAACTGTGAGACCGTACGCTTTGACGAGTGCGGCCTTCATCATCTCATACGTGAGATTGTCTCCACGAATTCTGAGGAGAATATCAAGGGCAGGGCCCTCAAACAAGCTAAGAAACTGGAGCCGCTTAGCTGCCTCATCCAGCTGGTACAGCTGAGCCATGTATTCGAAACGAGCTATGGATGGCTCGATTCGCTGGCCTTCCTTGTATGGAGGAAGCTTGATGTGTGGGAGGAAGAATATGTGCAGAAAGAGCGCTCGTGGAGCTTGGGCCAGCTGCACCAGATGTGACTGAAGCCAAGGAGTCTAATTTGAGCTTCAGCATCTTAAGTTCATGTTTTTCACGTGCCTCATGCTTGGCACATTCGTGTTCTCGTTGTTCTCGCTCGTATTCACGTTCACTCTCGTGTTGTTCTTGCTCGTTCTCACGTTGTTCTCGCTCGTACTCACGTTGTTCTCGGTCGTACTCACGTTGTTCTCGCTCGTACTCATGTTGTTTTTGTTCGTATTCGTGTTGTTCTCGCTCGTGTTTACGTTGAATTCTAAGCTCTTCGCGAGCATCATTCTCACGTTGCTGCTCGTAACTACACCGAGAGAGTATATAAACTTTGACTTTTCGGGGTCGCTAAGCCCCATATCTTTAGCTTCCTGTACATAGACGTTGGTAGACATGATGCTAACTCAGTCTAAGTGAACTAAAGACTAAGTACTGACTGCTATTTTGCAGAGAAATGCCAATAATCAGGAGTAAAGAATATAGGCACACGTTAGTGGTGACCAGTTTTATCTAGTTAAACTGGTAAAGAAAAAATTAAAAAAGCAACTGACTATGAAAACTATTACTTAAAATTAATATAAATGAATCAATAATCACCAGTAAGATAGTTCCTATAGACTTTAATAACAAATACCTAAGTATGAGTGAGTAAGTATTATCTCGTTAATAACTTTAGAGCAAGGAGTTAATATCCTGGAATGAGGTCGCCAGATGTCACTGGGATTTGAGAATTAAAAAATTAAATAAATGTTATTTGTTTTGCTTGAAAATAGAGACAATAAATTGACTTCTTAAATCAAGTGGTAAGTTATACTTTATACCGGCTTACTTCGCCGATTCTCTAAGGATGAGAATTTATAAACTTTCTCAACAGCACACAGCAGAGACTAATTACTCATGCGTGCTGTTTGTTAGTACTGTTAGCCTCTAGAGAAAGTGACTCCACCCCTGACAATCAATAACTAGTGCTATTAATGATAAACAGGCTCTTGCCGGTGCATTAACTCCTGGCTGGCACAACGGATTTAAGCTTAATACAAAAGGACTGGCCTAAGTACCAGTTATGAATAATACAAAGTGTCTGTGCAAACTAGGAGTGGCAACTAAATAAGCTAATTGTGGGGAAATAAAACACGAGTTTAACTACATTGAGCTCAAAGAAAAAGAACTGTGAATTTACTGATTACACTGAATTAATTTTATGTTACATGAGTCTCAAAATGAATTCAAAATAACAAGGAGAAAACACTTACTCACTCACTCAAAAGTTAACGTAAACCTAGGAAAAACGAAAAGAAATACTGGTCAGTAGAGGGGGCTAAGCGGAAGACTGGGTGTTGTTACGTATGACGGACACTGCAAACACGCTAGACCTCTTTGCTGATTCACCGACTAGGTGGAGATTTCAGGAACTCGCTGTACATGAACCTTCTCTCACGACGATCAAAGCCTGACTAAGCTCGAATTATGAAAGAGGGCGAGGGATGGCCAAACTTGCTTCAACGGTCAACGGAAAGAAAGTGAGCGATACACGCCCACAATAAATCACTCAGCAAAGGCGGTAATGTCGCGTGCAAGGATGATCACTTATGAAACAGTGAAAAATGTTCTGAAAACCGTCCCACTCGAATGAACGCTAGGATGGTTCAAGTGAGTGATACTCAGTGAGAATTCCACTAGAATTCGTGGTTTTCACACTGAAACAAAAATGTCACGAACTTGTAAACACGCTCGCTCCAATTCGTGACACCGATTCAGTTCGTTGACATGGCAAGTCGGGAGCAGAGAAGTGAACATTGCACGTGTGATAAATGCTAAGGCGCTTCACTATGTACACATGCAGAAAGAAAACATAAGAAAGAAAAAACGTGAAAAAGTAACTATTTTAGCTCAATTATTCTTCAGCTATTGTTCAATTAACTCAGCAGAAATGTTGAACATTTACACCAAGATGAAATTATGATGATAGGTCTATGTACAATCGCTCACTCACTCGCTCGTCACGCACTCACAAAGCAAACTTTACTGGTGGTATGATACTGGTAGAGTTGTATGGTGATGGCGTGGTACGGCAGTGCGTTATGGTGGTGACTGTATAGTATGGTGCTGGTGTGGTGTCGTAGTGTGGTATGGTGGTGGTGTTGTATGGTGGTGATAGTTTGGTATGGTATGGGAGTGGTATGGCGTTCGTGTGGTATGTTGGTGGTAGTGTGTATTATGGTGGTAATTTTGGTATGGTGTTGGTATGGTATGATGGTAATTGAGCAGTACGGTGGTGGTGTGATGTTGGTAGTGTGGTAGTGTAGTTATGTGGCTGAGGGTGAAGAAACTGCTTTGTGAGAGACTGTGAGTAATGGTGATGTTGGATTGTGATGAAGTGTTGGAGGTTGGCTAGGATGCGATGCTGTGGTGGTGGTGGCTGATGTTATGATGTGCCGCTGAAGCTGTTGTTGTGGTGGTGTTGATGATGTACTGCTGTGGTGGTTGAAATGGTGGTAATAACAGACTTCCATAAAGGCTGGGAGTTGGTGGTGATTTCTTGTGAATGTGGTGGTGGATTACATAATTAAATATCTATAAACTAAACAGTCACTAAACATTTCATATCACGTGCAATGTCATGCCGATCTTATCCTGCAGTGCAAGATTAACCGTAAAAACGGTAAAAAATTAGAGAAAATGCTTAAGTGTAACAGGCAATTCTAGGATCCTCCCCCGCCCTGCCGAGGAACTGGGGCCAGAGGCTAGGGTATCTTAGTACTGTACCCCTTCAGTCTGTTAACATATTTTTCATCACGAAACGATTATATACTGTACAGCTAACTTTGGAAACAAACTTTGAACTGGATATGTGTGATCTAGTTTCATTTACCCGTTCGTTGTAAGTTTTATTTCAAAAGCTCATCCGAAATAATCTTTAGATAGCATTAATAAAACATTAAAATACATCACCCGGACTGAAGCAGTTAAAAGACCTTCTGACTCCCCTCATACCTGCCTTTGAATATGGCATTAATAAGATAAATTTTCAGTGCAGTAGAGGGATCTACATACGTGAAAGTCTTCAGTATTTAATTCAAACCTTCTCCAGAACAACTGTATTCACATTGTGGGAAAATCCTGATCTGCAGTGGTTGGAAGCAGACTCTGTGAGTCCCGAGAACACCACAGCTGAATAAAATCTTTGCGACTCATCGTCTGCTAAGCTCTTTTTCACATTAACCTGAAGAAACATGCCCATTTCCATCTTGACTGATAAACAGTAGTAATATAATAAAACTAGAATATGATGCTAGTCTCACAGAAGTGCTATGGAATGGATGTTCAGTTATAGTACTGTCTTTTTCTGCCACCGACCTGCATGATCTAAGTTGCAAAAGGACAAAAATTTGGATCAAGATAAGGCAAAAAAAAAAAAAAAATGACGGCGACAATTAAATGAAGCAAATACGTAATACTTTATCACTCTACCCTTTTGTTTCTTCCGCACGGCAGCAAGTGTCAGGTCAGAATGTTGTTCTTGAACAACAACTTGGCTACACATCAGATCTTGTGGCGATGCAATGGTCACCGGGGTGACACAGTTCGGAGCCTCAGCCATGGTTCGTGTTACTGCAGCCGAAGTCTGAGTAGCGTCATCTATGGTGCAACTATGCTTGGCACCTTGAATGTTGCCTATGATAAGGTAAAACAAAGGTTCTGGCATGACAACTGCGAATGTCATACCATTATAAAATGGAGATGCCACCTGGATACGTGCCTCAGGGAACAATCTCACTGATCCATCAATAAGCTGAGCTTGGATCTGTCGACCTGTGTACTCCTCAGGCCAAACAAGACTCTGCCTGACAGAGCAACATGAGGAACCATTGTCTTTCAGGACCTTCACAGGAATGCCTCCCACACACCCTGGCTGAACAAGGAAGGCACTGTTGCCTGTGGGAGGGCCTGTGGAGGAAGCAGACAGCCACTGATGAGGCTGCTGAATATGGTGCCCTGAGAACTAGATACCTGAGGGGTCGTACTCACTGTCTGAGGAGATGGAGCGTTGACCTCTCACGCCAGAGTGTTCACTGTCGCTGGAGGACTAGAGAACTGTGGCGAAGTACCTGTACTGCTAGGGACGACACCACCGTGCTGGTGCTAAGGAGTGATGGCTGCAAGTAGCTTCCTGCCTCCGAGGGGCTGGTGCTGAAAAGGACAGTCCCGACGGTCAGTTGTGTGGCTGATGCTGCTGCTGGTTAGGGTACTTGTTGTACCACTTCCACTCAGGTTTCTGGGTATTTTGCCCTTGATCCTTCTGCGGTTTTGGACCTTGGCCATTATTCTGGGAACAGCCTTGTTGCTGAGGTTCAGTCTGAGACGGTTTCCCAGATTTGTCAGCTTTCCTGTTCCAGGTGTGCTGCTCACGATTTTGATACCCGTACGCAGTGAAGAATGCATCAACATTCTCCACCATTTGACTGGCATCCCTTAAATGGCAGATTTTAAGCTGAGCCATAAGTTCAGCAGGCCACGACTTTTCTAGCTGCGTGCGCTGCATTAGGTCAATTATCCCCTCATGCATGGAAGGAGTTTCATCTTTCTCCATCCACTCATCTAAGTAAGCAGTAAACCGATCAGGAAACTGCATGGCAGTCTCTTTTTCTTGTAAACGCACCCTCATAAACTGACTCTTGGCGTCTTCAACTGTGAGACCGTACGCTTTGACGAGTGCGGCCTTCATCATCTCATACGTGAGATTGTCTCCACGAATTCTGAGGAGAATATCAAGGGCAGGGCCCTCAAACAAGCTAAGAAACTGGAGCCGCTTAGCTGCCTCATCCAGCTGGTACAGCTGAGCCATGTATTCGAAACGAGCTATGGATGGCTCGATTCGCTGGCCTTCCTTGTATGGAGGAAGCTTGATGTGTGGGAGGAAGAATATGTGCAGGAAGAGCGCTCGTGGAGCTTGGGCCAGCTGCACCAGAGATGACTGAAGCCAAGGAGTCTAATTTGAGCTTCAGCATCTTAAGTTCATGTTTTTCACGTGCCTCATGCTTGGCACATTCGTGTTCTCGTTGTTCTCGCTCGTATTCACGTTCACTCTCGCGTTGTTCTTGCTCGTTCTCACGTTGTTCTCGCTCGTACTCACGTTGTTCTCGCTCGTACTCACGTTGTTCTCGCTAGTACTCGTGTTGTTTTTGTTCGTATTCGTGTTGTTCTCGCTCGTGTTTACGTTGAATTCTAAGCTCTTCGCGAGCATCATTCTCACGTTGCTGCTTGTAACTACACCGAGAGAGTATATAAACTTTGACTTTTCGGGGTCGCTAAGCCCCATATCTTTAGCTTCCTGTACATAGACGTTGGTAGACATGATGCTAACTCAGTCTAAGTGAACTAAAGACTAAGTACTGACTGCTATTTTGCAGAGAAATGCCAATAATCAGGAGTAAAGAATATAGGCAAAGGTTAGTGGTGACCAGTTTTATCTAGTTAAACTGGTAAAGAAAAAATTAAAAAAGCAACTGACTATGAAAACTATTACTTAAAATTAATATAAATGAATCAATAATCACCAGTAAGATAGTTCCTATAGACTTTAATAACAAATACCTAAGTATGAGTGAGTAAGTATAATCTCGTTAATAACTTTAGAGCAAGGAGTTAATATCCGGGAATGAGGTCGCCAGATGTCACTGGGATTTGAGAATTAAAAAATTAAATAAATGTTATTTGTTTTGCTTGAAAATAGAGACAATGAATTGACTTCTTAAATCAAGTGGTAAGTTTTACTTTATACCGGCTTACTTCGCCGATTCTCTAAGGATGAGAATTTATAAACTTTCTCAACAGCACACAGCAGAGACTAATTACTCATGCGTGCTGTTTGTTAGTACTGTTAGCCTCTAGAGAAAGTGACTCCACCCCTGACAATCAATAACTAGTGCTATTAATGATAAACAGGCTCTTGCCGGTGCATTAACTCCTGGCTGGCACAACGGATTTAAGCTTAATACAAAAGGACTGGCCTAAGTACCAGTTATGAATAATACAAAGTGTCTGTGCAAACTAGGAGTGGCAACTAAATAAGCTAATTGTGGGGAAATAAAACACGAGTTTAACTACATTGAGCTCAAAGAAAAAGAACTGTGAATTTACTGATTACACTGAATTAATTTTATGTTACATGAGTCTCAAAATGAATTCAAAAATAACAAGGAGAATACACTTACTCACTCACTCAAAAGTTAACGTAAACCTAGGAAAAACGAAAAGAAATACTGGTCAGTAGAGGGGGCTAAGCGGAAGACTGGGTGTTGTTACGTATGACGGACACTGCAAACACGCTAGACCTCTTTGCTGATTCACCGACTAGGTGGAGATTTCAGGAACTCGCTGTACACGAACCTTCTCTCACGACGATCAAAGCCTGACTAAGCTCGAATTATGAAAGAGGGCGAGGGATGGCCAAACTTGCTTCAACGGTCAACGGAAAGAAAGTGAGCGATACACGCCCACAATAAATCACTCAGCAAAGGCGGTAAGGTCGCTGCAAGGATGATCACTTATGAAACAGTGAAAAATGTTCTGAAAACCGTCCCAATCGAATGAACGCTAGGATGGTTGAAGTGAGTGATACTCAGTGAGAATTCCACTAGAATTCGTGGTTTTCACACTGAAACAAAAATGTCACGAATTGTAAACACGCTCGCTCCAATTCGTGACACCGATTCAGTTCGTTGACATGGCAAGTCGGGAGCAGAGAAGTGAACATTGCACGTGTGATAAATGCTAAGGCTCTTCACTATGTACACATGCAGAAAGAAAACATAAGAAAGAAAAAACGTGAAAAAGTAACTATTTTAGCTCAATTATTCTTCAGCTATTGTTCAATTAACTCAGCAGAAATGTTGAACATTTACACCAAGATGAAATTATGATGATAGGTCTATGTACAATCGCTCACTCACTCGCTCGTCACGCACTCACAAAGCAAACTTTACTGGTGGTATGATACTGGTAGAGTTGTATGGTGATGGCGTGGTACGGCAGTGCGTTATGGTGGTGACTGTATAGTATGGTGCTGGTGTGGTGTCGTAGTGTGGTATGGTGGTGGTGTTGTATGGTGGTGATAGTTTGGTATGGTATGGGAGTGGTATGGCGTTCGTGTGGTATGTTGGTGGTAGTGTGTATTATGGTGGTAATTTGGTATGGTGTTGGTATGGTATGATGGTAGTTGAGCAGTACGGTGGTGGTGTGATGTTGGTAGTGTGGTAGTGTAGTTATGTGGCTGAGGGTGAAGAAACTGCTTTGTGAGAGACTGTGAGTAATGGTGATGTTGGATTGTGATGAAGTGTTGGAGGTTGGCTAGGATGCGATGCTGTGGTGGTGGTGGCTGATGTTATGATGTGCCGCTGAAGCTGTTGTTGTGGTGGTGTTGATGATGTACTGCTGTGGTGGTTGAAATGGTGGTAATAACAGACTTCCATAAAGGCTGGGAGTTGGTGGTGATTTCTTGTGGCTGTGGTGGTGGATTACATAATTAAATAACTATAAACTAAACAGTCACTAAACATTTCATATCACGTGCAATGTCATGCCGATCTTATCCTGCAGTGCAACATTAACAGTAAAAACGGTAAACTATTAGAGAAAATGCTTAAATGTAACAGGCGATTCAAGGATCCTTCCCCGCCCTGCCGAGGAACTGGGGCCAAAGGCTAGGGTACCTTAGTACTGTACCCCTTCAGTCTGTTAACATATTTTTCATCACGAAGCGATTATATACTGTACAGCTAACTTTGGAAACAAACTTTGAACTGGATATGTGTGATCTAGTTTCATTTACCCGTTCGTTGTAAGTTTTATTTCAAAAGCTCATCCGAAATAATCTTTAGATAGCATTAATAAAACATTAAAATACATCACCCGGACTGAAGCAGTTAAAAGACCTTCTGACTCCCCTCATACCTGCCTTTGAATATGGCATTAATAAGATAAAATTTCAGTGCAGTAGAGGGATCTACATACGTGAAAGTCTTCAGTATTTAATTCAAACCTTCTCCAGAACAACTGTATTCACATTGTGGGAAAATCCTGATCTGCAGTGGTTGGAAGCAGACTCTGTGAGTCCCGAGAACACCACAGCTGAATAAAATCTTTGCGACTCATCGTCTGCTAAGCTCTTTTTCACATTAACCTGAAGAAACATGCCCATTTCCATCTTGACTGATAAACAGTAGTAATATAATAAAACTAGAATATGATGCTAGTCTCACAGAAGTGCTATGGAATGGATGTTCAGTTATAGTACTGTCTTTTTCTGCCACTGGCGTGCATGATCTAAGTTGCAAAAGGACAAAAATTTGGATCAAGATAAGGCAAAAAAAAAAGGACGGCGACAATTAAATGAAGCAAATACGTAATACTTTATCACTCTACCCTTTTGTTTCTTCCGCACGGCAGCAAGTGTCAGGTCAGAATGTTGTTCTTGAACAACAACTTGGCTACACATCAGATCTTGTGGCGATGCAATGGTCACCGGGGTGACACAGTTCGGAGCCTCAGCCATGGTTCGTGTTACTGCAGCCGAAGTCTGAGTAGCGTCATCTATGGTGCAACTATGCTTGGCACCTTGAATGTTGCCTATGATAAGGTAAAACAAAGGTTCTGGCATGACAACTGCGAATGTCATACCATTATAAAATGGAGATGCCACCTGGATACGTGCCTCAGGGAACAATCTCACTGATCCATCAATAAGCTGAGCTTGGATCTGTCGACCTGTGTACTCCTCAGGCCAAACAAGACTCTGCCTGACAGAGCAACATGAGGAACCATTGTCTTTCAGGACCTTCACAGGAATGCCTCCCACACACCCTGGCTGAACAAGGAAGGCACTGTTGCCTGTGGGAGGGCCTGTGGAGGAAGCAGACAGCCACTGATGAGGCTGCTGAATATGGTGCCCTGAGAACTAGATACCTGAGGGGTCGTACTCACTGTCTGAGGAGATGGAGCGTTGACCTCTCACGCCAGAGTGTTCACTGTCGCTGGAGGACTAGAGAACTGTGGCGAAGTACCTGTACTGCTAGGGACGACACCACCGTGCTGGTGCTAAGGAGTGATGGCTGCGTTAGCTTCCTGCCTCCGAGGGGCTGGTGCTGAAAAGGACAGTCCCGACGGTCAGTTGTGTGGCTGATGCTGCTGCTGGTTAGGGTACTTGTTGTACCACTTCCACTCAGGTTTCTGGGTATTTTGCCCTTGATCCTTCTGCGGTTTTGGACCTTGGCCATTATTCTGGGAACAGCCTTGTTGCTGAGGTTCAGTCTGAGACGGTTTCCCAGATTTGTCAGCTTTCCTGTTCCAGGTGTGCTGCTCACGATTTTGATACCCGTACGCAGTGAAGAATGCATCAACATTCTCCACCATTTGACTGGCATCCCTTAAATGGCAGATTTTAAGCTGAGCCATAAGTTCAGCAGGCCACGACTTTTCTAGCTGCGTGCGCTGCATTAGGTCAATTATCCCCTCATGCATGGAAGGAGTTTCATCTTTCTCCATCCACTCATCTAAGTAAGCAGTAAACCGATCAGGAAACTGCATGGCAGTCTCTTTTTCTTGTAAACGCACCCTCATAAACTGACTCTTGGCGTCTTCAACTGTGAGACCGTACGCTTTGACGAGTGCGGCCTTCATCATCTCATACGTGAGATTGTCTCCACGAATTCTGAGGAGAATATCAAGGGCAGGGCCCTCAAACAAGCTAAGAAACTGGAGCCGCTTAGCTGCCTCATCCAGCTGGTACAGCTGAGCCATGTATTCGAAACGAGCTATGGATGGCTCGATTCGCTGGCCTTCCTTGTATGGAGGAAGCTTGATGTGTGGGAGGAAGAATATGTGCAGGAAGAGCGCTCGTGGAGCTTGGGCCAGCTGCACCAGATGTGACTGAAGCCAAGGAGTCTAATTTGAGCTTCAGCATCTTAAGTTCATGTTTTTCACGTGCCTCATGCTTGGCACATTCGTGTTCTCGTTGTTCTCGCTCGTATTCACGTTCACTCTCGCGTTGTTCTTGCTCGTTCTCACGTTGTTCTCGCTCGTACTCACGTTGTTCTCGCTCGTACTCACGTTGTTCTCGCTAGTACTCGTGTTGTTTTTGTTCGTATTCGTGTTGTTCTCGCTCGTGTTTACGTTGAATTCTAAGCTCTTCGCGAGCATCATTCTCACGTTGCTGCTCGTAACTACACCGAGAGAGTATATAAACTTTGACTTTTCGGGGTCGCTAAGCCCCATATCTTTAGCTTCCTGTACATAGACGTTGGTAGACATGATGCTAACTCAGTCTAAGTGAACTAAAGACTAAGTACTGACTGCTATTTTGCAGAGAAATGCCAATAATCAGGAGTAAAGAATATAGGCAAAGGTTAGTGGTGACCAGTTTTATCTAGTTAAACTGGTAAAGAAAAAATTAAAAAAGCAACTGACTATGAAAACTATTACTTAAAATTAATATAAATGAATCAATAATCACCAGTAAGATAGTTCCTATAGACTTTAATAACAAATACCTAAGTATGAGTGAGTAAGTATAATCTCGTTAATAACTTTAGAGCAAGGAGTTAATATCCGGGAATGAGGTCGCCAGATGTCACTGGGATTTGAGAATTAAAAAATTAAATAAATGTTATTTGTTTTGCTTGAAAATAGAGACAATGAATTGACTTCTTAAATCAAGTGGTAAGTTTTACTTTATTCCGGCTTACTTCGCCGATTCTCTAAGGATGAGAATTTATAAACTTTCTCAACAGCACACAGCAGAGACTAATTACTCATGCGTGCTGTTTGTTAGTACTGTTAGCCTCTAGAGAAAGTGACTCCACCCCTGACAATCAATAACTAGTGCTATTAATGATAAACAGGCTCTTGCCGGTGCATTAACTCCTGGCTGGCACAACGGATTTAAGCTTAATACAAAAGGACTGGCCTAAGTACCAGTTATGAATAATACAAAGTGTCTGTGCAAACTAGGAGTGGCAACTAAATAAGCTAATTGTGGGGAAATAAAACACGAGTTTAACTACATTGAGCTCAAAGAAAAAGAACTGTGAATTTACTGATTACACTGAATTAATTTTATGTTACATGAGTCTCAAAATGAATTCAAAATAACAAGGAGAATACACTTACTCACTCACTCAAAAGTTAACGTAAACCTAGGAAAAACGAAAAGAAATACTGGTCAGTAGAGGGGGCTAAGCGGAAGACTGGGTGTTGTTACGTATGACGGACACTGCAAACACGCTAGACCTCTTTGCTGATTCACCGACTAGGTGGAGATTTCAGGAACTCGCTGTACACGAACCTTCTCTCACGACGATCAAAGCCTGACTAAGCTCGAATTATGAAAGAGGGCGAGGGATGGCCAAACTTGCTTCAACGGTCAACGGAAAGAAAGTGAGCGATACACGCCCACAATAAATCACTCAGCAAAGGCGGTAATGTCGCGTGCAAGGATGATCACTTATGAAACAGTGAAAAATGTTCTGAAAACCGTCCCAATCGAATGAACGCTAGGATGGTTGAAGTGAGTGATACTCAGTGAGAATTCCACTAGAATTCGTGGTTTTCACACTGAAACAAAAATGTCACGAACTTGTAAACACGCTCGCTCCAATTCGTGACACCGATTCAGTTCGTTGACATGGCAAGTCGGGAGCAGAGAAGTGAACATTGCACGTGTGATAAATGCTAAGGCGCTTCACTATGTACACATGCAGAAAGAAAACATAAGAAAGAAAAAACGTGAAAAAGTAACTATTTTAGCTCAATTATTCTTCAGCTATTGTTCAATTAACTCAGCAGAAATGTTGAACATTTACACCAAGATGAAATTATGATGATAGGTCTATGTACAATCGCTCACTCACTCGCTCGTCACGCACTCACAAAGCAAACTTTACTGGTGGTATGATACTGGTAGAGTTGTATGGTGATGGCGTGGTACGGCAGTGCGTTATGGTGGTGACTGTATAGTATGGTGCTGGTGTGGTGTCGTAGTGTGGTATGGTGGTGATGTTGTATGGTGGTGATAGTTTGGTATGGTATGGGAGTGGTATGGCGTTCGTGTGGTATGTTGGTGGTAGTGTGTATTATGGTGGTAATTTGGTATGGTGTTGGTATGGTATGATGGTAGTTGAGCAGTACGGTGGTGGTGTGATGTTGGTAGTGTGGTAGTGTAGTTATGTGGCTGAGGGTGAAGAAACTGCTTTGTGAGAGACTGTGAGTAATGGTGATGTTGGATTGTGATGAAGTGTTGGAGGTTGGCTAGGATGCGATGCTGTGGTGGTGGTGGCTGATGTTATGATGTGCCGCTGAAGCTGTTGTTGTGGTGGTGTTGATGATGTACTGCTGTGGTGGTTGAAATGGTGGTAATAACAGACTTCCATAAAGGCTGGGAGTTGGTGGTGATTTCTTGTGAATGTGGTGGTGGATTACATAATTAAATATCTATAAACTAAACAGTCACTAAACATTTCATATCACGTGCAATGTCATGCCGATCTTATCCTGCAGTGCAAGATTAACCGTAAAAACGGTAAACAATTAGAGAAAATGCTTAAGTGTAACAGGCAATTCTAGGATCCTCCCCCGCCCTGCCGAGGAACTGGGGCCAGAGGCTAGGGTATCTTAGTACTGTACCCCTTCAATCTGTTAACATATTTTTCATCACGAAACGATTATATACTGTACAGCTAACTTTGGAAACAAACTTTGAACTGGATATGTGTGATCTAGTTTCATTTACCCGTTCGTTGTAAGTTTTATTTCAAAAGCTCATCCGAAATAATCTTTAGATAGCATTAATAAAACATTAAAATACATCACCCGGACTGAAGCAGTTAAAAGACCTTCTGACTCCCTCATACCTGCCTTTGAATATGGCATTAATAAGATAAAATTTCAGTGCAGTAGAGGGATCTACATACGTGAAAGTCTTCAGTATTTAATTCAAACCTTCTCCAGAACAACTGTATTCACATTGTGGGAAAATCCTGATCTGCAGTGGTTGGAAGCAGACTCTGTGAGTCCCGAGAACACCACAGCTGAATAAAATCTTTGCGACTCATCGTCTGCTAAGCTCTTTTTCACATTAACCTGAAGAAACATGCCCATTTCCATCTTGACTGATAAACAGTAGTAATATAATAAAACTAGAATATGATGCTAGTCTCACAGAAGTGCTATGGAATGGATGTTCAGTTATAGTACTGTCTTTTTCTGCCACTGGCGTGCATGATCTAAGTTGCAAAAGGACAAAAATTTGGATCAAGATAAGGCAAAAAAAAAAAAGGACGGCGACAATTAAATGAAGCAAATACGTAATACTTTATCACTCTACCCTTTTGTTTCTTCCGCACGGCAGCAAGTGTCAGGTCAGAATGTTGTTCTTGAACAACAACTTGGCTACACATCAGATCTTGTGGCGATGCAATGGTCACCGGGGTGACACAGTTCGGAGCCTCAGCCATGGTTCGTGTTACTGCAGCCGAAGTCTGAGTAGCGTCATCTATGGTGCAACTATGCTTGGCACCTTGAATGTTGCCTATGATAAGGTAAAACAAAGGTTCTGGCATGACAACTGCGAATGTCATACCATTATAAAATGGAGATGCCACCTGGATACGTGCCTCAGGGAACAATCTCACTGATCCATCAATAAGCTGAGCTTGGATCTGTCGACCTGTGTACTCCTCAGGCCAAACAAGACTCTGCCTGACAGAGCAACATGAGGAACCATTGTCTTTCAGGACCTTCACAGGAATGCCTCCCACACACCCTGGCTGAACAAGGAAGGCACTGTTGCCTGTGGGAGGGCCTGTGGAGGAAGCAGACAGCCACTGATGAGGCTGCTGAATATGGTGCCCTGAGAACTAGATACCTGAGGGGTCGTACTCACTGTCTGAGGAGATGGAGCGTTGACCTCTCACGCCAGAGTGTTCACTGTCGCTGGAGGACTAGAGAACTGTGGCGAAGTACCTGTACTGCTAGGGACGACACCACCGTGCTGGTGCTAAGGAGTGATGGCTGCGTTAGCTTCCTGCCTCCGAGGGGCTGGTGCTGAAAAGGACAGTCCCGACGGTCAGTTGTGTGGCTGCTGCTGCTGCTGGTTAGGGTACTTGTTCTACCACTTCCACTCAGGTTTCTGGGTATTTTGCCCTTGATCCTTCTGCGGTTTTGGACCTTGGCCATTATTCTGGGAACAGCCTTGTTGCTGAGGTTCAGTCTGAGACGGTTTCCCAGATTTGTCAGCTTTCCTGTTCCAGGTGTGCTGCTCACGATTTTGATACCCGTACGCAGTGAAGAATGCATCAACATTCTCCACCATTTGACTGGCATCCCTTAAATGGCAGATTTTAAGCTGAGCCATAAGTTCAGCAGGCCACGACTTTTCTAGCTGCGTGCGCTGCATTAGGTCAATTATCCCCTCATGCATGGAAGGAGTTTCATCTTTCTCCATCCACTCATCTAAGTAAGCAGTAAACCGATCAGGAAACTGCATGGCAGTCTCTTTTTCTTGTAAACGCACCCTCATAAACTGACTCTTGGCGTCTTCAACTGTGAGACCGTACGCTTTGACGAGTGCGGCCTTCATCATCTCATACGTGAGATTGTCTCCACGAATTCTGAGGAGAATATCAAGGGCAGGGCCCTCAAACAAGCTAAGAAACTGGAGCCGCTTAGCTGCCTCATCCAGCTGGTACAGCTGAGCCATGTATTCGAAACGAGCTATGGATGGCTCGATTCGCTGGCCTTCCTTGTATGGAGGAAGCTTGATGTGTGGGAGGAAGAATATGTGCAGGAAGAGCGCTCGTGGAGCTTGGGCCAGCTGCACCAGATGTGACTGAAGCCAAGGAGTCTAATTTGAGCTTCAGCATCTTAAGTTCATGTTTTTCACGTGCCTCATGCTTGGCACATTCGTGTTCTCGTTGTTCTCGCTCGTATTCACGTTCACTCTCGCGTTGTTCTTGCTCGTTCTCACGTTGTTCTCGCTCGTACTCACGTTGTTCTCGCTCGTACTCACGTTGTTCTCGCTAGTACTCGTGTTGTTTTTGTTCGTATTCGTGTTGTTCTCGCTCGTGTTTACGTTGAATTCTAAGCTCTTCGCGAGCATCATTCTCACGTTGCTGCTCGTAACTACACCGAGAGAGTATATAAACTTTGACTTTTCGGGGTCGCTAAGCCCCATATCTTTAGCTTCCTGTACATAGACGTTGGTAGACATGATGCTAACTCAGTCTAAGTGAACTAAAGACTAAGTACTGACTGCTATTTTGCAGAGAAATGCCAATAATCAGGAGTAAAGAATATAGGCAAAGGTTAGTGGTGACCAGTTTTATCTAGTTAAACTGGTAAAGAAAAAATTAAAAAAGCAACTGACTATGAAAACTATTACTTAAAATTAATATAAATGAATCAATAATCACCAGTAAGATAGTTCCTATAGACTTTAATAACAAATACCTAAGTATGAGTGAGTAAGTATAATCTCGTTAATAACTTTAGAGCAAGGAGTTAATATCCGGGAATGAGGTCGCCAGATGTCACTGGGATTTGAGAATTAAAAAATTAAATAAATGTTATTTGTTTTGCTTGAAAATAGAGACAATGAATTGACTTCTTAAATCAAGTGGTAAGTTTTACTTTATACCGGCTTACTTCGCCGATTCTCTAAGGATGAGAATTTATAAACTTTCTCAACAGCACACAGCAGAGACTAATTACTCATGCGTGCTGTTTGTTAGTACTGTTAGCCTCTAGAGAAAGTGACTCCACCCCTGACAATCAATAACTAGTGCTATTAATGATAAACAGGCTCTTGCCGGTGCATTAACTCCTGGCTGGCACAACGGATTTAAGCTTAATACAAAAGGACTGGCCTAAGTACCAGTTATGAATAATACAAAGTGTCTGTGCAAACTAGGAGTGGCAACTAAATAAGCTAATTGTGGGGAAATAAAACACGAGTTTAACTACATTGAGCTCAAAGAAAAAGAACTGTGAATTTACTGATTACACTGAATTAATTTTATGTTACATGAGTCTCAAAATGAATTCAAAATAACAAGGAGAATACACTTACTCACTCACTCAAAAGTTAACGTAAACCTAGGAAAAACGAAAAGAAATACTGGTCAGTAGAGGGGGCTAAGCGGAAGACTGGGTGTTGTTACGTATGACGGACACTGCAAACACGCTAGACCTCTTTGCTGATTCACCGACTAGGTGGAGATTTCAGGAACTCGCTGTACACGAACCTTCTCTCACGACGATCAAAGCCTGACTAAGCTCGAATTATGAAAGAGGGCGAGGGATGGCCAAACTTGCTTCAACGGTCAACGGAAAGAAAGTGAGCGATACACGCCCACAATAAATCACTCAGCAAAGGCGGTAATGTCGCGTGCAAGGATGATCACTTATGAAACAGTGAAAAATGTTCTGAAAACCGTCCCAATCGAATGAACGCTAGGATGGTTGAAGTGAGTGATACTCAGTGAGAATTCCACTAGAATTCGTGGTTTTCACACTGAAACAAAAATGTCACGAATTGTAAACACGCTCGCTCCAATTCGTGACACCGATTCAGTTCGTTGACATGGCAAGTCGGGAGCAGAGAAGTGAACATTGCACGTGTGATAAATGCTAAGGCGCTTCACTATGTACACATGCAGAAAGAAAACATAAGAAAGAAAAAACGTGAAAAAGTAACTATTTTAGCTCAATTATTCTTCAGCTATTGTTCAATTAACTCAGCAGAAATGTTGAACATTTACACCAAGATGAAATTATGATGATAGGTCTATGTACAATCGCTCACTCACTCGCTCGTCACGCACTCACAAAGCAAACTTTACTGGTGGTATGATACTGGTAGAGTTGTATGGTGATGGCGTGGTACGGCAGTGCGTTATGGTGGTGACTGTATAGTATGGTGCTGGTGTGGTGTCGTAGTGTGGTATGGTGGTGGTGTTGTATGGTGGTGATAGTTTGGTATGGTATGGGAGTGGTATGGCGTTCGTGTGGTATGTTGGTGGTAGTGTGTATTATGGTGGTAATTTGGTATGGTGTTGGTATGGTATGATGGTAGTTGAGCAGTACGGTGGTGGTGTGATGTTGGTAGTGTGGTAGTGTAGTTATGTGGCTGAGGGTGAAGAAACTGCTTTGTGAGAGACTGTGAGTAATGGTGATGTTGGATTGTGATGAAGTGTTGGAGGTTGGCTAGGATGCGATGCTGTGGTGGTGGTGGCTGATGTTATGATGTGCCGCTGAAGCTGTTGTTGTGGTGGTGTTGATGATGTACTGCTGTGGTGGTTGAAATGGTGGTAATAACAGACTTCCATAAAGGCTGGGAGTTGGTGGTGATTTCTTGTGAATGTGGTGGTGGATTACATAATTAAATATCTATAAACTAAACAGTCACTAAACATTTCATATCACGTGCAATGTCATGCCGATCTTATCCTGCAGTGCAAGATTAACCGTAAAAACGGTAAACAATTAGAGAAAATGCTTAAGTGTAACAGGCAATTCTAGGATCCTCCCCCGCCCTGCCGAGGAACTGGGGCCAGAGGCTAGGGTATCTTAGTACTGTACCCCTTCAATCTGTTAACATATTTTTCATCACGAAACGATTATATACTGTACAGCTAACTTTGGAAACAAACTTTGAACTGGATATGTGTGATCTAGTTTCATTTACCCGTTCGTTGTAAGTTTTATTTCAAAAGCTCATCCGAAATAATCTTTAGATAGCATTAATAAAACATTAAAATACATCACCCGGACTGAAGCAGTTAAAAGACCTTCTGACTCCCCTCATACCTGCCTTTGAATATGGCATTAATAAGATAAAATTTCAGTGCAGTAGAGGGATCTACATACGTGAAAGTCTTCAGTATTTAATTCAAACCTTCTCCAGAACAACTGTATTCACATTGTGGGAAAATCCTGATCTGCAGTGGTTGGAAGCAGACTCTGTGAGTCCCGAGAACACCACAGCTGAATAAAATCTTTGCGACTCATCGTCTGCTAAGCTCTTTTTCACATTAACCTGAAGAAACATGCCCATTTCCATCTTGACTGATAAACAGTAGTAATATAATAAAACTAGAATATGATGCTAGTCTCACAGAAGTGCTATGGAATGGATGTTCAGTTATAGTACTGTCTTTTTCTGCCACTGGCGTGCATGATCTAAGTTGCAAAAGGACAAAAATTTGGATCAAGATAAGGCAAAAAAAAAAAAAGGACGGCGACAATTAAATGAAGCAAATACGTAATACTTTATCACTCTACCCTTTTGTTTCTTCCGCACGGCAGCAAGTGTCAGGTCAGAATGTTGTTCTTGAACAACAACTTGGCTACACATCAGATCTTGTGGCGATGCAATGGTCACCGGGGTGACACAGTTCGGAGCCTCAGCCATGGTTCGTGTTACTGCAGCCGAAGTCTGAGTAGCGTCATCTATGGTGCAACTATGCTTGGCACCTTGAATGTTGCCTATGATAAGGTAAAACAAAGGTTCTGGCATGACAACTGCGAATGTCATACCATTATAAAATGGAGATGCCAGCTGGATACGTGCCTCAGGGAACAATCTCACTGATCCATCAATAAGCTGAGCTTGGATCTGTCGACCTGTGTACTCCTCAGGCCAAACAAGACTCTGCCTGACAGAGCAACATGAGGAACCATTGTCTTTCAGGACCTTCACAGGAATGCCTCCCACACACCCTGGCTGAACAAGGAAGGCACTGTTGCCTGTGGGAGGGCCTGTGGAGGAAGCAGACAGCCACTGATGAGGCTGCTGAATATGGTGCCCTGAGAACTAGATACCTGAGGGGTCGTACTCACTGTCTGAGGAGATGGAGCGTTGACCTCTCATGCCAGAGTGTTCACTGTCGCTGGAGGACTAGAGAACTGTGGCGAAGTACCTGTACTGCTAGGGACGACACCACCGTGCTGGTGCTAAGGAGTGATGGCTGCGTTAGCTTCCTGCCTCCGAGGGGCTGGTGCTGAAAAGGACAGTCCCGACGGTCAGTTGTGTGGCTGATGCTGCTGCTGGTTAGGGTACTTGTTCTACCACTTCCACTCAGGTTTCTGGGTATTTTGCCCTTGATCCTTCTGCGGTTTTGGACCTTGGCCATTATTCTGGGAACAGCCTTGTTGCTGAGGTTCAGTCTGAGACGGTTTCCCAGATTTGTCAGCTTTCCTATTCCAGGTGTGCTGCTCACGATTTTGATACCCGTACGCAGTGAAGAATGCATCAGCATTCTCCACCATTTGACTGGCATCCCTTACATGGCAGATTTTAAGCTGAGCCATAAGTTCAGCAGGCCACGACTTTTCTAGCTGCGTGCGCTGCATTAGGTCAATTATCCCCTCATGCATGGAAGGAGTTTCATCTTTCTCCATCCACTCATCTAAGTAAGCAGTAAACCGATCAGGAAACTGCATGGCAGTCTCTTTCTTGTAAACGCACCCTCATAAACTGACTCTTGGCGTCTTCAACTGTGAGACCGTACGCTTTGACGAGTGCGGCCTTCATCATCTCATACGTGAGATTGTCTCCACGAATTCTGAGGAGAATATCAAGGGCAGGGCCCTCAAACAAGCTAAGAAACTGGAGCCGCTTAGCTGCCTCATCCAGCTGGTACAGCTGAGCCATGTATTCGAAACGAGCTATGGATGGCTCGATTCGCTGGCCTTCCTTGTATGGAGGAAGCTTGATGTGTGGGAGGAAGAATATGTGCAGGAAGAGCGCCCGTGGAGCTTGGGCCAGCTGCACCAGATGTGACTGAAGCCAAGGAGTCTAATTTGAGCTTCAGCATCTTAAGTTCATGTTTTTCACGTGCCTCATGCTTGGCACATTCGTGTTCTCGTTGTTCTCGCTCGTATTCACGTTCACTCTCGCGTTGTTCTTGCTCGTTCTCACGTTGTTCTCGCTCGTACTCACGTTGTTCTCGGTCGTACTCACGTTGTTCTCGCTAGTACTCGTGTTGTTTTTGCTCGTATTCGTGTTGTTCTCGCTCGTGTTTACGTTGAATTCTAAGCTCTTCGCGAGCATCATTCTCACGTTGCTGCTCGTAACTACACCGAGAGAGTATATAAACTTTGACTTTTCGGGGTCGCTAAGCCCCATATCTTTAGCTTCCTGTACATAGACGTTGGTAGACATGATGCTAACTCAGTCTAAGTGAACTAAAGACTAAGTACTGACTGCTATTTTGCAGAGAAATGCCAATAATCAGGAGTAAAGAATATAGGCACAGGTTAGTGGTGACCAGTTTTATCTAGTTAAACTGGTAAAGAAAAAAATAAAAAAGCAACTGACTATGAAAACTATTCCTTAAAATTAATATAAATGAATCAATAATCACCAGTAAGATAATTCCTATAGACTTTAATAACAAATACCTAAGTATGAGTGAGTAAGTATTATCTCGTTAATAACTTTAGAGCAAGGAGTTAATATCCGGGAATGAGGTCGCCAGATGTCACTGGGATTTGAGAATTAAAAAATTAAATAAATGTTATTTGTTTTGCTTGAAAATAGAGACAATGAATTGACTTCTTAAATCAAGTGGTAAGTTTTACTTTATACCGGCTTACTTAGCCGATTCTCTAAGGATGAGAATTTATAAACTTTCTCAACAGCACACAGCAGAGACTAATTACACATGCGTGCTGTTTGTTAGTACTCTTAGCCTCTAGAGAAAGTGACTCCACCCCTGACAATCAATAACTAGTGCTATTAATGATAAACAGGCTCTTGCCGGTGCATTAACTCCTGGCTGGCACAACGGATTTAAGCTTAATACAAAAGGACTGGCCTAAGTACCAGTTATGAATAATACAAAGTGTCTGTGCAAACTAGGAGTGGCAACTAAATAAGCTAATTGTGGGGAAATAAAACACGAGTTTAACCCGCGCCGTCCCGAGGACGTACTTCCACGTCCTCACGTTTTGTCACAGCTAATCCCGAGGACGTACTTCAACGTCCTGCAATTGCAAGGTTCATAATTTCCACAATTTTCAATTTTCGCGAGTCATTTTTGGTACGTATACACGGGACACCTGCCTCAACAAGATGCCAGGCAGAGACAATGCCTTACCCAGCATGACCTCCTCCCCCCCCCTGCATGCCCTTTTCTCAGCAATTCACCTGTTATCAGTGACCTGGCCAGTATAGCCATGTCATGCCACGGTACGAAATTCAGGGCCAGAGTGATTCCCCAATCAATGACAATGTGGAGGACAAACTTTACATAGCATTAGAGGAAGAAACAGTTAGAAATGATGATCAGGTAATGTGGCAAAAAAAGGTCAGGTATTAGTGAGTGAAACAATGCTTATAATGCCTATATTACTGCTTGAAAACCAATATACTTTTGTACTACATATAAATTCGTAACAGTAAATAAATAAAAACCGTTTATGAGTCGTGTGAAATAGTTATCCTCCCATAGAACTCGTTTTCTTTGGCGCCAGCCTGATAGAAAACCCAGTAAAGTAAGGAGGCTCTCCTACCTGTAATGAGTATTTTAAACCTCAGGTGAGCGATTTCTCTATGAATTTTCGATGTTTCTCACCAAAAGCGAAAGTTTTAGCAAAAAAAAAAAAGGTCGAAAATTGCCCGGGATTGGGGGGTACCAGTGGTCGAAAAGTGGCCGGGACGGGGTGGGTTAACTACATTGAGCTCAAAGAAAAAGAACTGTGAATTTACTGATTACACTGAATTAATTTTATGTTACATGAGTCTCAAAATGAATTCAAAATAACAAGGAGAATACACTTACTCACTCACTCAAAAGTTAACGTAAACCTAGGAAAAACGAAAAGAAATACTGGTCAGTAGAGGGGGCTAAGCGGAAGACTGGGTGTTGTTACGTATGACGGACACTGCAAACACGCTAGACCTCTTTGCTGATTCACCGACTAGGTGGAGATTTCAGGAACTCGCTGTACACGAACCTTCTCTCACGACGATCAAAGCCTGACTAAGCTCGAATTATGAAAGAGGGCGAGGGATGGCCAAACTTGCTTCAACGGTCAACGGAAAGAAAGTGAGCGATACACGCCCACAATAAATCACTCAGCAAAGGCGGTAATGTCGCGTGCAAGGATGATCACTTATGAAACAGTGAAAAATGTTCTGAAAACCGTCCCAATCGAATGAACGCTAGGATGGTTCAAGTGAGTGATACTCAGTGAGAATTCCACTAGAATTCGTGGTTTTCACACTGAAACAAAAATGTCACGAACTTGTAAACACGCTCGCTCCAATTCGTGACACCGATTCAGTTCGTTGACATGGCAAGTCGGGAGCAGAGAAGTGAACATTGCACGTGTGATAAATGCTAAGGCGCTTCACTATGTACACATGCAGAAAGAAAACATAAGAAAGAAAAAACGTGAAAAAGTAACTATTTTAGCTCAATTATTCTTCAGCTATTGTTCAATTAACTCAGCAGAAATGTTGAACATTTACACCAAGATGAAATTATGATGATAGGTCTATGTACAATCGCTCACTCACTCGCTCGTCACGCACTCACAAAGCAAACTTTACTGGTGGTATGATACTGGTAGAGTTGTATGGTGATGGCGTGGTACGGCAGTGCGTTATGGTGGTGACTGTATAGTATGGTGCTGGTGTGGTGTCGTAGTGTGGTATGGTGGTGGTGTTGTATGGGGGTGATAGTTTGGTATGGTATGGGAGTGGTATGGCGTTCGTGTGGTATGTTGGTGGTAGTGTGTATTATGGTGGTAATTTGGTATGGTGTTGGTATGGTATGATGGTAGTTGAGCAGTACGGTGGTGGTGTGATGTTGGTAGTGTGGTAGTGTAGTTATGTGGCTGAGGGTGAAGAAACTGCTTTGTGAGAGACTGTGAGTAATGGTGATGTTGGATTGTGATGAAGTGTTGGAGGTTGGCTAGGATGCGATGCTGTGGTGGTGGTGGCTGATGTTATGATGTGCCGCTGAAGCTGTTGTTGTGGTGGTGTTGATGATGTACTGCTGTGGTGGTTGAAATGGTGGTAATAACAGACTTCCATAAAGGCTGGGAGTTGGTGGTGATTTCTTGTGAATGTGGTGGTGGATTACATAATTAAATATCTATAAACTAAACAGTCACTAAACATTTCATATCACGTGCAATGTCATGCCGATCTTATCCTGCAGTGCAAGATTAACCGTAAAAACGGTAAACAATTAGAGAAAATGCTTAAGTGTAACAGGCAATTCAAGGATCCTCCCCGCCCTGCCGAGGAACTGGGGCCAGAGGCTAGGGTATCTTAGTACTGTACCCCTTCAGTCTGTTAACATATTTTTCATCACGAAACGATTATATACTGTACAGCTAACTTTGGAAACAAACTTTGAACTGGATATGTGTGATCTAGTTTCATTTACCCGTTCGTTGTAAGTTTTATTTCAAAAGCTCATCCGAAATAATCTTTAGATAGCATTAATAAAACATTAAAATACATCACCCGGACTGAAGCAGTTAAAAGACCTTCTGACTCCCCTCATACCTGCCTTTGAATATGGCATTAATAAGATAAAATTTCAGTGCAGTAGAGGGATCTACATACGTGAAAGTCTTCAGTATTTAATTCAAACCTTCTCCAGAACAACTGTATTCACATTGTGGGAAAATCCTGATCTGCAGTGGTTGGAAGCAGACTCTGTGAGTCCCGAGAACACCACAGCTGAATAAAATCTTTGCGACTCATCGTCTGCTAAGCTCTTTTTCACATTAACCTGAAGAAACATGCCCATTTCCATCTTGACTGATAAACAGTAGTAATATAATAAAACTAGAATATGATGCTAGTCTCACAGAAGTGCTATGGAATGGATGTTCAGTTATAGTACTGTCTTTTTCTGCCACTGGCGTGCATGATCTAAGTTGCAAAAGGACAAAAATTTGGATCAAGATAAGGCAAAAAAAAAAAAGGACGGCGACAATTAAATGAAGCAAATACGTAATATTTTATCACTCTACCCTTTTGTTTCTTCCGCACGGCAGCAAGTGTCAGGTCAGAATGTTGTTCTTGAACAACAACTTGGCTACACATCAGATCTTGTGGCGATGCAATGGTCACCGGGGTGACACAGTTCGGAGCCTCAGCCATGGTTCTTGTTACTGCAGCCGAAGTCTGAGTAGCGTCATCTATGGTGCAACTATGCTTGGCACCTTGAATGTTGCCTATGATAAGGTAAAACAAAGGTTCTGGCATGACAACTGCGAATGTCATACCATTATAAAATGGAGATGCCACCTGGATACGTGCCTCAGGGAACAATCTCACTGATCCATCAATAAGCTGAGCTTGGATCTGTCGACCTGTGTACTCCTCAGGCCAAACAAGACTCTGCCTGACAGAGCAACATGAGGAACCATTGTCTTTCAGGACCTTCACAGGAATGCCTCCCACACACCCTGGCTGAACAAGGAAGGCACTGTTGCCTGTGGGAGGGCCTGTGGAGGAAGCAGACAGCCACTGATGAGGCTGCTGAATATGGTGCCCTGAGAACTAGATACCTGAGGGGTCGTACTCACTGTCTGAGGAGATGGAGCGTTGACCTCCCGTGCCAGAGTGTTCACTGTCTCTGGGGGACTAGAGAACTGTGACGAAGTACCTGTACTGCTAGGGACGACAACACCATGCTGGTGCTAAGGAATGAAGGCTGCGTTTAGCCTCCTGCCTCTGAGGGGCTGGTGCTGAAAAGGACAGTCCCGACGGTCAGTTGTGTGGCTGATACTGCTGCTTGTTAGGGTACTTGTTGTACCGCTTCCACTCAGGTTTCTGGGTATTTTGCCCTTGATCCTTCTGCGGTTTTGGACCTTGGCCATTATTCTGGGAACGGCCTTGTTGCTGAGGTTCAATCTGAGACGGTTTCCCAGATTTGTCAGCTTTCCTGTTCCAGGTGTGCTGCTCACGATTTTGATACCGTACGCAGTGAAGAATGCATCAGCATTCTCCACCATTTGATTGGCATCCCTTACATGGCAGATTTTAAGCTGAGCCATAAGTTCAGCAGGCCACGACTTTTCTAGCTGCGTGCGCTGCATTAGGTCAATTATCCCCTCATGCGTGGAAGGAGTTTCATCTTTCTCCATCCACTCATCTAAGTAAGCAGTAAACCGATCAAGAAACTGAATGGCAGTCTCTTTTTCTTGTAAACGCACCCTCATAAACTGACTCTTGGCGTCTTCAACTGTGAGACCGTACGCTTTGACGAGTGCGGCCTTCATCATCTCATACGTGAGATTGTCTCCACGAATTCTGAGGAGAATATCAAGGGCAGGGCCCTCAAACAAGCTAAGAAACTGGAGCCGCTTAGCTGCCTCATCCAGCTGGTACAGCTGAGCCATGTATTCGAAACGAGCTATGGATGGCTCGATTCGCTGGCCTTCCTTGTATGGAGGAAGCTTGATGTGTGGGAGGAAGAATATGTGCAGGAAGAGCGCCCGTGGAGCTTGGGCCAGCTGCACCAGATGTGACTGAAGCCAAGGAGTCTAATTTGAGCTTCAGCATCTTAAGTTCATGTTTTTCACGTGCCTCATGCTTGGCACATTCGTGTTCTCGTTGTTCTCGCTCGTATTCACGTTCACTCTCGCGTTGTTCTTGCTCGTTCTCACGTTGTTCTCGCTCGTACTCACGTTGTTCTCGGTCGTACTCACGTTGTTCTCGCTAGTACTCGTGTTGTTTTTGCTCGTATTAGAGTTGTTCTCGCTCGTGTTTACGTTGAATTCTAAGCTCTTCGCGAGCATCATTCTCACGTTGCTGCTCGTAACTACACCGAGAGAGTATATAAACTTTGACTTTTCGGGGTCGCTAAGCCCCATATCTTTAGCTTCCTGTACATAGACGTTGGTAGACATGATGCTAACTCGGTCTAAGTGAACTAAAGACTAAGTACTGACTGCTATTTTGCAGAGAAATGCCAATAATCAGGAGTAAAGAATATAGGCACAGGTTAGTGGTGACCAGTTTTATCTAGTTAAACTGGTAAAGAAAAAATTAAAAAAGCAACTGACTATGAAAACTATTACTTAAAATTAATATAAATGAATCAATAATCACCAGTAAGATAGTTCCTATAGACTTTAATAACAAATACCTAAGTATGAGTGAGTAAGTATTATCTCGTTAATAACTTTAGAGCAAGGAGTTAATATCCTGGAATGAGGTCGCCAGATGTCACTGGGATTTGAGAATTAAAAAATTAAATAAATGTTATTTGTTTTGCTTGAAAATAGAGACAATGAATTGACTTCTTAAATCAAGTGGTAAGTTTTACTTTATACCGGCTTACTTCGCCGATTCTCTAAGGATGAGAATTTATAAACTTTCTCAACAGCACACAGCAGAGACTAATTACTCATGCGTGCTGTTTGTTAGTACTGTTAGCCTCTAGAGAAAGTGACTCCACCCCTGACAATCAATAACTAGTGCTATTAATGATAAACAGGCTCTTGCCGGTGCATTAACTCCTGGCTGGCACAACGGATTTAAGCTTAATACAAAAGGACTGGCCTAAGTACCAGTTATGAATAATACAAAGTGTCTGTGCAAACTAGGAGTGGCAACTAAATAAGCTAATTGTGGGGAAATAAAACACGAGTTTAACTACATTGAGCTCAAAGAAAAGAACTGTGAATTTACTGATTACACTGAATTAATTTTATGTTACATGAGTCTCAAAATGAATTCAAAATAACAAGGAGAATACACTTACTCACTCACTCAAAAGTTAACGTAAACCTAGGAAAAACGAAAAGAAATACTGGTCAGTAGAGGGGGCTAAGCGGAAGACTGGGTGTTGTTACGTATGACGGACACTGCAAACACGCTAGACCTCTTTGCTGATTCACCGACTAGGTGGAGATTTCAGGAACTCGCTGTACACGAACCTTCTCTCACGACGATCAAAGCCTGACTAAGTTCGAATTATGAAAGAGGGCGAGGGATGGCCAAACTTGCTTCAACGGTCAACGGAAAGAAAGTGAGCGATACACGCCCACAATAAATCACTCAGCAAAGGCGGTAATGTCGCGTGCAAGGATGATCACTTATGAAACAGTGAAAAATGTTCTGAAAACCGTCCCAATCGAATGAACGCTAGGATGGTTGAAGTGAGTGATACTCAGTGAGAATTCCACTAGAATTCGTGGTTTTCACACTGAAACAAAAATGTCACGAACTTGTAAACACGCTCGCTCCAATTCGTGACACCGATTCAGTTCGTTGACATGGCAAGTCGGGAGCAGAGAAGTGAACATTGCACGTGTGATAAATGCTAAGGCGCTTCACTATGTACACATGCAGAAAGAAAACATAAGAAAGAAAAAACGTGAAAAAGTAACTATTTTAGCTCAATTATTCTTCAGCTATTGTTCAATTAACTCAGCAGAAATGTTGAACATTTACACCAAGATGAAATTATGATGATAGGTCTATGTACAATCGCTCACTCACTCGCTCGTCACGCACTCACAAAGCAAACTTTACTGGTGGTATGATACTGGTAGAGTTGTATGGTGATGGCGTGGTACGGCAGTGCGTTATGGTGGTGACTGTATAGTAAGGTGCTGGTGTGGTGTCGTAGTGTGGTATGGTGGTGGTGTTGTATGGTGGTGATAGTTTGGTATGGTATGGGAGTGGTATGGCGTTCGTGTGGTATGTTGGTGGTAGTGTGTATTATGGTGGTAATTTGGTATGGTGTTGGTATGGTATGATGGTAGTTGAGCAGTACGGTGGTGGTGTGATGTTGGTAGTGTGGTAGTGTAGTTATGTGGCTGAGGGTGAAGAAACTGCTTTGTGAGAGACTGTGAGTAATGGTGATGTTGGATTGTGATGAAGTGTTGGAGGTTGGCTAGGATGCGATGCTGTGGTGGTGGTGGCTGATGTTATGATGTGCCGCTGCAGCTGTTGTTGTGGTGGTGTTGATGATGTACTGCTGTGGTGGTTGAAATGGTGGTAATAACAGACTTCCATAAAGGCTGGGAGTTGGTGGTGATTTCTTGTGAATGTGGTGGTGGATTACATAATTAAATATCTATAAACTAAACAGTCACTAAACATTTCATATCACGTGCAATGTCATGCCGATCTTATCCTGCAGTGCAAGATTAACCGTAAAAACGGTAAACAATTAGAGAAAATGCTTAAGTGTAACAGGCAATTCTAGGATCCTCCCCCGCCCTGCCGAGGAACTGGGGCCAGAGGCTAGGGTATCTTAGTACTGTACCCCTTCAGTCTGTTAACATATTTTTCATCACGAAACGATTATATACTGTACAGCTAACTTTGGAAACAAACTTTGAACTGGATATGTGTGATCTAGTTTCATTTACCCGTTCGTTGTAAGTTTTATTTCAAAAGCTCATCCGAAATAATCTTTAGATAGCATTAATAAAACATTAAAATACATCACCCGGACTGAAGCAGTTAAAAGACCTTCTGACTCCCCTCATGCCTGCCTTTGAATATGGCATTAATAAGATAAAATTTCAGTGCAGTAGAGGGATCTACATACGTGAAAGTCTTCAGTATTTAATTCAAACCTTCTCCAGAACAACTGTATTCACATTGTGGGAAAATCCTGATCTGCAGTGGTTGGAAGCAGACTCTGTGAGTCCCGAGAACACCACAGCTGAATAAAATCTTTGCGACTCATCGTCTGCTAAGCTCTTTTTCACATTAACCTGAAGAAACATGCCCATTTCCATCTTGACTGATAAACAGTAGTAATATAATAAAACTAGAATATGATGCTAGTCTCACAGAAGTGCTATGGAATGGATGTTCAGTTATAGTACTGTCTTTTTCTGCCACTGGCGTGCATGATCTAAGTTGCAAAAGGAAAAAAATTTGGATCAAGATAAGGCAAAAAAAAAAAAAGGACGGCGACAATTAAATGAAGCAAATACGTAATACTTTATCACTCTACCCTTTTGTTTCTTCCGCACGGCAGCAAGTGTCAGGTCAGAATGTTGTTCTTGAACAACAACTTGGCTACACATCAGATCTTGTGGCGATGCAATGGTCACCGGGGTGACACAGTTCGGAGCCTCAGCCATGGTTCGTGTTACTGCAGCCGAAGTCTGAGTAGCGTCATCTATGGTGCAACTATGCTTGGCACCTTGAATGTTGCCTATGATAAGCTAAAACAAAGGTTCTGGCATGACAACTGCGAATGTCATACCATTATAAAATGGAGATGCCACCTAGATACGTGCCTCAGGGAACAATCTCACTGATCCATCAATAAGCTGAGCTTGGATCTGTCGACCTGTGTACTCCTCAGGCCAAACAAGACTCTGCCTGACAGAGCAACATGAGGAACCATTGTCTTTCAGGACCTTCACAGGAATGCCTCCCACACACCCTGGCTGAACAAGGAAGGCACTGTTGCCTGTGGGAGGGCCTGTGGAGGAAGCAGACAGCCACTGATGAGGCTGCTGAATATGGTGCCCTAAGAACTAGATACCTGAGGGGTCGTACTCACTGTCTGAGGAGATGGAGCGTTGACCTCTCATGCCAGAGTGTTCACTGTCGCTGGAGGACTAGAGAACTGTGGCGAAGTACCTGTACTGCTAGGGACGACACCACCGTGCTGGTGCTAAGGAGTGATGGCTGCGTTAGCTTCCTGCCTCCGAGGGGCTGGTGCTGAAAAGGACAGTCCCGACGGTCAGTTGTGTGGCTGATGCTGCTGCTGGTTAGGGTACTTGTTGTACCACTTCCACTCAGGTTTCTGGGTATTTTGCCCTTGATCCTTTTGCGGTTTTGGACCTTGGCCATTATTCTGGGAACAGCCTTGTTGCTGAGGTTCAGTCTGAGACGGTTTCCCAGATTTGTCAGCTTTCCTGTTCCAGGTGTGCTGCTCACGATTTTGATACCCGTACGCAGTGAAGAATGCATCAGCATTCTCCACCATTTGACTGGCATCCCTTACATGGCAGATTTTAAGCTGAGCCATAAGTTCAGCAGGCCACGACTTTTCTAGCTGCGTGCGCTGCATTAGGTCAATTATCCCCTCATGCATGGAAGGAGTTTCATCTTTCTCCATCCACTCATCTAAGTAAGCAGTAAACCGATCAGGAAACTGCATGGCAGTCTCTTTTTCTTGTAAACGCACCCTCATAAACTGACTCTTGGCGTCTTCAACTGTGAGACCATACGCTTTGACGAGTGCGGCCTTCATCATCTCATACGTGAGATTGTCTCCACGAATTCTGAGGAGAATATCAAGGGCAGGGCCCTCAAACAAGCTAAGAAACTGGAGCCGCTTAGCTGCCTCATCCAGCTGGTACAGCTGAGCCATGTATTCGAAACGAGCTATGGATGGCTCGATTCGCTGGCCTTCCTTGTATGGAGGAAGCTTGATGTGTGGGAGGAAGAATATGTGCAGGAAGAGCGCCCGTGGAGCTTGGGCCAGCTGCACCAGATGTGACTGAAGCCAAGGAGTCTAATTTGAGCTTCAGCATCTTAAGTTCATGTTTTTCACGTGCCTCATGCTTGGCACATTCGTGTTCTCGTTGTTCTCGCTCGTATTCACGTTCACTCTCGCGTTGTTCTTGCTCGTTCTCACGTTGTTCTCGCTCGTACTCACGTTGTTCTCGGTCGTACTCACGTTGTTCTCGCTAGTACTCGTGTTGTTTTTGCTCGTATTCGTGTTGTTCTCGCTCGTGTTTACGTTGAATTCTAAGCTCTTCGCGAGCATCATTCTCACGTTGCTGCTCGTAACCACACCGAGAGAGTACATAAAGTTTGACTTTTCGGGGTCGCTAAGCCCCATATCTTTAGCTTCCTGTACATAGACGTTGGTAGACATGATGCTAACTCAGTCTAAGTGAACTAAAGACTAAATACTGACTGTTATTTTGCAGAGAAATGCCAATAATCAAGAGTAAAGAATATAGGCACAGGTTAGTGGTGACCCGTTTTATCTACTTAAACTGGTAAAGAAAAAATTAAAAAAGCAACTGACTATGAAAACTATTACTTAAAAATAAGAGAAATGAATCAATAATCACCAGCAAGATAGTTCCTATAGACTTTAATAACAAATACCTAAGTATGAGTGGGTAAGTATTATCTCGTTAATAACTTTAGAGCAAGGAGTTAATATCCTGGAATGAGGTCGCCAGATGTCACAGGGATTTGAGAATTAAAAAATTAAATAAATGTTATTTGTTTTGCTTGAAAATAGAGACAATGAATTGACTTCTTAAATCAAGTGGTAAGTTTTACTTTATACCGGCTTACTTCGCCGATTCTCTAAGGATGAGAATTTATAAACTTTCTCAACAGCACACAGCAGAGACTAATTACTCATGCGTGCTGTTTGTTAGTACTGTTAGCCTCTAGAGAAAGTGACTCCACCCCTGACAATCAATAACTAGTGCTATTAATGATAAACAGGCTCTTGCCGGTGCATTAACTCCTGGCTGGCACAACGGATTTAAGCTTAATACAAAAGGACTGGCCTAAGTACCAGTTATGAATAATACAAAGTGTCTGTGCAAACTAGGAGTGGCAACTAAATAAGCTAATTGTGGGGAAATAAAACACGAGTTTAACTACATTGAGCTCAAAGAATAAGAACTGTGAATTTACTGATTACACTGAATTAATTTTATGTTACATGAGTCTCAAAATGAATTCAAAATAACAAGGAGAATACACTTACTCACTCACTCAAAAGTTAACGTAAACCTAGGAAAAACGAAAAGAAATACTGGTCAGTAGAGGGGGCTAAGCGGAAGACTGGGTGTTGTTACGTATGACGGACACTGCAAACACGCTAGACCTCTTTGCTGATTCACCAACTAGGTGGAGATTTCAGGAACTCGCTGTACACGAACCTTCTCTCACGACGATCAAAGCCTGACTAAGTTCGAATTATGAAAGAGGGCGAGGGATGGCCAAACTTGCTTCAACGGTCAACGGAAAGAAAGTGAGCGATACACGCCCACAATAAATCACTCAGCAAAGGCGGTAATGTCGCGTGCAAGGATGATCACTTATGAAACAGTGAAAAATGTTCTGAAAACCGTCCCAATCGAATGAACGCTAGGATGGTTGAAGTGAGTGATACTCAGTGAGAATTCCACTAGAATTCGTGGTTTTCACACTGAAACAAAAATGTCACGAACTTGTAAACACGCTCGCTCCAATTCGTGACATCGATTCAGTTCGTTGACATGGCAAGTCGGGAGCAGAGAAGTGAACATTGCACGTGTGATAAATGCTAAGGCGCTTCACTATGTACACATGCAGAAAGAAAACATAAGAAAGAAAAAACGTGAAAAAGTAACTATTTTAGCTCAATTATTCTTCAGCTATTGTTCAATTAACTCAGCAGAAATGTTGAACATTTACACCAAGATGAAATTATGATGATAGGTCTATGTACAATCGCTCACTCACTCGCTCGTCACGCACTCACAAAGCAAACTTTACTGGTGGTATGATACTGGTAGAGTTGTATGGTGATGGCGTGGTACGGCAGTGCGTTATGGTGGTGACTGTATAGTATGGTGCTGGTGTGGTGTCGTAGTGTGGTATGGTGGTGGTGTTGTATGGTGGTGATAGTTTGGTATGGTATGGGAGTGGTATGGCGTTCGTGTGGTATGTTGGTGGTAGTGTGTATTATGGTGGTAATTTGGTATGGTGTTGGTATGGTATGATGGTAGTTGAGCAGTACGGTGGTGGTGTGATGTTGGTAGTGTGGTAGTGTAGTTATGTGGCTGAGGGTGAAGAAACTGCTTTGTGAGAGACTGTGAGTAATGGTGATGTTGGATTGTGATGAAGTGTTGGAGGTTGGCTAGGATGCGATGCTGTGGTGGTGGTGGCTGATGTTATGATGTGCCGCTGAAGCTGTTGTTGTGGTGGTGTTGATGATGTACTGCTGTGGTGGTTGAAATGGTGGTAATAACAGACTTCCATAAAGGCTGGGAGTTGGTGGTGATTTCTTGTGAATGTGGTGGTGGATTACATAATTAAATATCTATAAACTAAACAGTCACTAAACATTTCATATCACGTGCAATGTCATGCCGATCTTATCCTGCAGTGCAAGATTGACCGTAAAAACGGTAAACAATTAGAGAAAATGCTTAAGTGTAACAGGCAATTCTAGGATCCTCCCCCGCCCTGCCGAGGAACTGGGGCCAGAGGCTAGGGTATCTTAGTACTGTACCCCTTCAGTCTGTTAACATATTTTTCATCACGAAACGATTATATACTGTACAGCTAACTTTGGAAACAAACTTTGAACTGGATATGTGTGATCTAGTTTCATTTACCCGTTCGTTGTAAGTTTTATTTCAAAAGCTCATCCGAAATAATCTTTAGATAGCATTAATAAAACATTAAAATACATCACCCGGACTGAAGCAGTTAAAAGACCTTCTGACTCCCTCATACCTGCCTTTGAATATGGCATTAATAAGATAAAATTTCAGTGCAGTAGAGGGATCTACATACGTGAAAGTCTTCAGTATTTAATTCAAACCTTCTCCAGAACAACTGTATTCACATTGTGGGAAAATCCTGATCTGTAGTGGTTGGAAGCAGACTCTGTGAGTCCCGAGAACACCACAGCTGAATAAAATCTTTGCGACTCATCGTCTGCTAAGCTCTTTTCACATTAACCTGAAGAAACATGCCCATTTCCATCTTGACTGATAAACAGTAGTAATATAATAAAACTAGAATATGATGCTAGTCTCACAGAAGTGCTATGGAATGGATGTTCAGTTATAGTACTGTCTTTTTCTGCCACTGGCGTGCATGATCTAAGTTGCAAAAGGACAAAAATTTGGATCAAGATAAGGCAAAAAAAAAAAGGACGGCGACAATTAAATGAAGCAAATACGTAATACTTTATCACTCTACCCTTTTGTTTCTTCCGCACGGCAGCAAGTGTCAGGTCAGAATGTTGTTCTTGAACAACAACTTGGCTACACATCAGATCTTGTGGCGATGCAATGGTCACCGGGGTGACACAGTTCGGAGCCTCAGCCATGGTTCGTGTTACTGCAGCCGAAGTCTGAGTAGCGTCATCTATGGTGCAACTATGCTTGGCACCTTGAATGTTGCCTATGATAAGGTAAAACAAAGGTTCTGGCATGACAACTGCGAATGTCATACCATTATAAAATGGAGATGCCACCTGGATACGTGCCTCAGGGAACAATCTCACTGATCCATCAATAAGCTGAGCTTGGATCTGTCGACCTGTGTACTCCTCAGGCCAAACAAGACTGCCTGACAGAGCAACATGAGGAACCATTGTCTTTCAGGACCTTCACAGGAATGCCTCCCACACACCCTGGCTGAACAAGAAAGGCACTGTTGCCTGTGGGAGGGCCTGTGGAGGAAGCAGACAGCCACTGATGAGGCTGCTGAATATGGTGCCCTGAGAACTAGATACCTGAGGGGTCGTACTCACTGTCTGAGGAGATGGAGCGTTGACCTCTCATGCCAGAGTGTTCACTGTCGCTGGAGGACTAGAGAACTGTGGCGAAGTACCTGTACTGCTAGGGACGACACCACCGTGCTGGTGCTAAGGAGTGATGGCTGCGTTAGCTTCCTGCCTCCGAGGGGCTGGTGCTGAAAAGGACAGTCCCGACGGTCAGTTGTGTGGCTGATGCTGCTGCTGGTTAGGGTACTTGTTGTACCACTTCCACTCAGGTTTCTGGGTATTTTGCCCTTGATCCTTCTGCGGTTTTGGACCTTGGCCATTATTCTGGGAACAGCCTTGTTGCTGAGGTTCAGTCTGAGACGGTTTCCCAGATTTGTCAGCTTTCCTGTTCCAGGTGTGCTGCTCACGATTTTGATACCCGTACGCAGTGAAGAATGCATCAGCATTCTCCACCATTTGACTGGCATCCCTTACATGGCAGATTTTAAGCTGAGCCATAAGTTCAGCAGGCCACGACTTTTCTAGCTGCGTGCGCTGCATTAGGTTAATTATCCCCTCATGCATGGAAGGAGTTTCATCTTTCTCCATCCACTCATCTAAGTAAGCAGTAAACCGATCAGGAAACTGCATGGCAGTCTCTTTTTCTTGTAAACGCACCCTCATAAACTGACTCTTGGCGTCTTCAACTGTGAGACCGTACGCTTTGACGAGTGCGGCCTTCATCATCTCATACGTGAGATTGTCTCCACGAATTCTGAGGAGAATATCAAGGGCAGGGCCCTCAAACAAGGTAAGAAACTGGAGCCGCTTAGCTGCCTCATCCAGCTGGTACAGCTGAGCCATGTATTCGAAACGAGCTATGGATGGCTCGATTCGCTGGCCTTCCTTGTATGGAGGAAGCTTGATGTGTGGGAGGAAGAATATGTGCAGGAAGAGCGCTCGTGGAGCTTGGGCCAGCTGCACCAGATGTGACTGAAGCCAAGGAGTCTAATTTGAGCTTCAGCATCTTAAGTTCATGTTTTTCACGTGCCTCATGCTTGGCACATTCGTGTTCTCGTTGTTCTCGCTCGTATTCACGTTCACTCTCGCGTTGTTCTTGCTCGTTCTCACGTTGTTCTCGCTCGTACTCACGTTGTTCTCGGTCGTACTCACGTTGTTCTCGCTAGTACTCGTGTTGTTTTTGTTCGTATTCGTGTTGTTCTCGCTCGTGTTTACGTTGAATTCTAAGCTCTTCGCGAGCATCATTCTCACGTTGCTGCTCGTAACTACACCGAGAGAGTATATAAACTTTGACTTTTCGGGGTCGCTAAGCCCCATATCTTTAGCTTCCTGTACATAGACGTTGGTAGACATGATGCTAACTCAGTCTAAGTGAACTAAAGACTAAGTACTGACTGCTATTTTGCAGAGAAATGCCAATAATCAGGAGTAAAGAATATAGGCACAGGTTAGTGGTGACCAGTTTTATCTAGTTAAACTGGTAAAGAAAAAATTAAAAAAGCAACTGACTATGAAAACTATTACTTAAAATTAATATAAATGACTCAATAATCACCAGTAAGATAGTTCCTATAGACTTTAATAACAAATACCTAAGTATGAGTGAGTAAGTATTATCTCGTTAATAACTTTAGAGCAAGGAGTTAATATCCTGGAATGAGGTCGCCAGATGTCACTGGGATTTGAGAATTAAAAAATTAAATAAATGTTATTTGTTTTGCTTGAAAATAGAGACAATGAATTGACTTCTTAAATCAAGTGGTAAGTTTTACTTTATACCGGCTTACTTCGCTGATTCTCTAAGGATGAGAATTTATAAACTTTCTCAACAGCACACAGCAGAGACTAATTACTCATGCGTGCTGTTTGTTAGTACTGTTAGCCTCTAGAGAAAGTGACTCCACCCCTGACAATCAATAACTAGTGCTATTAATGATAAACAGGCTCTTGCCGGTGCATTAACTCCTGGCTGGCACAACGGATTTAAGCTTAATACAAAAGGACTGGCCTAAGTACCAGTTATGAATAATACAAAGTGTCTGTGCAAACTAGGAGTGGCAACTAAATAAGCTAATTGTGGGGAAATAAAACACGAGTTTAACTACATTGAGCTCAAAGAAAAAGAACTGTGAATTTACTGATTACACTGAATTAATTTTATGTTACATGAGCCTCAAAATGAATTCAAAATAACAAGGAGAATACACTTACTCACTCACTCAAAAGTTAACGTAAACCTAGGAAAAACGAAAAGAAATACTGGTCAGAAGAGGGGGCTAAGCGGAAGACTGGGTGTTGTTACGTATGACGGACACTGCAAACACGCTAGACCTCTTTGCTGATTCACCGACTAGGTGGAGATTTCAGGAACTCGCTGTACACGAACCTTCTCTCACGACGATCAAAGCCTGACTAAGCTCGAATTATGAAAGAGGGCGAGGGATGGCCAAACTTGCTTCAACGGTCAACGGAAAGAAAGTGAGCGATACACGCCCACAATAAATCACTCAGCAAAGGCGGTAATGTCGCGTGCAAGGATGATCACTTATGAAACAGTGAAAAATGTTCTGAAAACCGTCCCAATCGAATGAACGCTAGGATGGTTGAAGTGAGTGATACTCAGTGAGAATTCCACTAGAATTCGTGGTTTTCACACTGAAACAAAAATGTCACGAACTTGTAAACACGCTCGCTCCAATTCGTGACACCGATTCAGTTCGTTGACATGGCAAGTCGGGAGCAGAGAAGTGAACATTGCATGTGTGATAAATGCTAAGGCGCTTCACTATGTACACATGCAGAAAGAAAACATAAGAAAGAAAAAACGTGAAAAAGTAACTATTTTAGCTCAATTATTCTTCAGCTGTTGTTCAATTAACTCAGCAGAAATGTTGAACATTTACACCAAGATGAAATTATGAAGATAGGTCTATGTACAATCGCTCACTCACTCGCTCGTCACGCACTCACAAAGCAAACTTTACTGGTGGTATGATACTGGTAGAGTTGTATGGTGATGGCGTGGTACGGCAGTGCGTTATGGTGGTGACTGTATAGTATGGTGCTGGTGTGGTGTCGTAGTGTGGTATGGTGGTGGTGTTGTATGGTGGTGATAGTTTGGTATGGTATGGGAGTGGTATGGCGTTCGTGTGGTATGTTGGTGGTAGTGTGTATTATGGTGGTAATTTGGTATGGTGTTGGTATGGTATGATGGTAGTTGAGCAGTACGGTGGTGGTGTGATGCTGGTAGTGTGGTAGTGTAGTTATGTGGCTGAGGGTGATGAAACTGCTTTGTGAGAGACTGTGAGTAATGGTGATGTTGGATTGTGATGAAGTGTTGGAGGTTGGCTAGGATGCGATGCTGTGGTGGTGGTGGCTGATGTTATGATGTGCCGCTGAAGCTGTTGTTGTGGTGGTGTTGATGATGTACTGCTGTGGTGGTTGAAATGGTGGTAATAACAGACTTCCATAAAGGCTGGGAGTTGGTGGTGATTTCTTGTGAATGTGGCGGTGGATTACATAATTAAATATCTATAAACTAAACAGTCACTAAACATTTCATATCACGTGCAATGTCATGCCGATCTTATCCTGCAGTGCAAGATTAACCGTAAAAACGGTAAACAATTAGAGAAAATGCTTAAGTGTAACAGGCAATTCTAGGATCCTCCCCCGCCCTGCCGAGGAACTGGGGCCAGAGGCTAGGGTATCTTAGTACTGTACCCCTTCAGTCTGTTAACATATTTTTCATCACGAAACGATTATATACTGTACAGCTAACTTTGGAAACAAACTTTGAACTGGATATGTGTGATCTAGTTTCATTTACCCGTTCGTTGTAAGTTTTATTTCAAAAGCTCATCCGAAATAATCTTTAGATAGCATTAATAAAACATTAAAATACATCACCCGGACTGAAGCAGTTAAAAGACCTTCTGACTCCCCTCATACCTGCCTTTGAATATGGCATTAATAAGATAAAATTTCAGTGCAGTAGAGGGATCTACATACGTGAAAGTCTTCAGTATTTAATTCAAACCTTCTCCAGAACAACTGTATTCACATTGTGGGAAAATCCTGATCTGTAGTGGTTGGAAGCAGACTCTGTGAGTCCCGAGAACACCACAGCTGAATAAAATCTTTGCGACTCATCGTCTGCTAAGCTCTTTTTCACATTAACCTGAAGAAACATGCCCATTTCCATCTTGACTGATAAACAGTAGTAATATAATAAAACTAGAATATGATGCTAGTCTCACAGAAGTGCTATGGAATGGATGTTCAGTTATAGTACTGTCTTTTTCTGCCACTGGCGTGCATGATCTAAGTTGCAAAAGGACAAAAATTTGGATCAAGATAAGGCAAAAAAAAAAAAGGACGGCGACAATTAAATGAAGCAAATACGTAATACTAATTAAATGCTGAAGGTGGACAGTGTGTGTGTGTGTGTGTGTGTGTGTGTGTGTGTGTGTGTGTGTGTGTGTGTGTGTGTGTGTGTGTGTGTGTTTGTGTGTGTGCTTTCTCACCCGTCTCATGAAAATCTCGAATTCGAAAAAGTCGACGGCTATGAGAATGACGGAGATGATACTAATAATAATGACATGAAGAACTACGTTATGACAATGACGATGACCATGACATCGACGACGGCTATAAGAAAAACGTTGAAAGTGATAATAATAATCACCACGAGGACAACGAGGACTGACTATAATGATGATGATGATGCAGACGACGATATTAAAAAGTATCATTGAAGTTATGAAAAAAATGTGCTGTATAAAATGCCTGAAGATAGTTTATATCCACGTCGAAAAATATGCGAGTCACATTTCATTATTGTCTTGGCCGTACCGAGGCAGACTGTTCAGAATATTATTAATCAGTTCCGTGGCATTCCCTTCCCCAAGTCGAATAGGCTAATCTAGTTGTATCAGCGTTAGGTTAAAATTAAATGTGAAAACCAGTTGATAAATGACTCGAACCCTCTGATGAAGAGTACTAGAATTTTGTATATAGGTATTATGGACTGCCTTATTTCAAACAATGCGCCTAATATTTCTCTCTCTCTCTCTCTCTCTCTCTCTCTCTCTCTCTCTCTCTCTCTCTCTCTCTCTCTCTCTCTCTCCATGCCATCCTTTTGTCTGCCATCTGGCTGCCCTCTTCACAACTCACATCCCTCTCTCTCATATACCTCTCCACCCCATCCCTCCATCTCATCTTCGGTCTCCTCCTCTTCCTGTCCTCCACCTCTGTCACATACAAGCACCTTGTCAGTTACTTTTACCGTCTCTGCACTACTTTACTCAACATACATCATACATCCATATAAGGGATAATTGAGTTCAAAGGAATCCTCAGATACTAAATTAAATGCAAAGATCTTGTGTTAGAAATATAATCTTCTAATCCTATTGTATCATCGCTAATATTACCACAGAAGTTCAATGGTTACTCTGCAATTATAAGCAAGTCTCTACTAACCTTTCAAAAACGTGGATTCTGTAAATAGATATCATTAAGTCATTATTTCGCAAACTCTTCAACTGTTTTAACATTATCAATACCACGATTTTTATTACACCATTTCTTGCCAAGGTCAGGCGAATTTATATTTGAAAATGTCTTTAGTAGTGAAGGATTGAGAAACAGTCTCCATTAACCCATTCCATACTCTGACGTGATGCTGGAGTGGGACGCCTTCATGTGGTGACACCAATATGATTGGATGGCTCCATTGCCTGGTTATACAAAAATCCATCAACTCGCTCCCTATTTCATCAAAAGATGATGGAATACAAGCCGAGAGTAACTTCAGACTACAGTCCATTGGATCCACATTTACCCCAGGGACCAAAACAACAATGCCAAAGTGGCTATTCTTGCTCCCGCCAAACAGTTATCTTCACCTTGAGAGATGTATCTGGTACAGAACAGTGTTGTCACTTTCAATGTTACGTCCGTATCCTACACCTGTGGTTCTTAACCTGGGGAGATGCCAGAACTCAGAGGAGAAATACGATTCCCATAGTGTGTGTGTGTGTGTGTGTGTGTGTGTGTGTGTGTGTGTGTGTGTTTCAAGATGAACCATTAATTTATAGTCAGTGTTCATTTTCTATCTTTACTCTAGCCTTCTAAGCACATTTATTCCCCTTTTCTTTCTATTACCAGATCTCTCTCTCTCTCTCTCTCTCTCTCTCTCTCTCTCTCTCTGTCATCTGGTTGTGTCAAGAGAAAATAAATTCCAGCAAATCTTATACTTCAAGATGGACCGCATCCACGTTAACATGTAAACAACAATAATTAGGAATGTGATGGCAGGAAGAGGGAAGAGTGGGGGGGATATATGGATCAATGCCAAGGAGGGCGTGACCCGAAAAAGGTTCAGAACCGCTGCCCTAAGCGGATATAAAAATCCTTTATTCCAGTTTTATTCTACCTAGTCCTGCTTCATGAGGCCTTTTTTTCCGTATATATTTATTAGGGAAGCAGAGGCCTAGTAGGTGAAGTGGTGACCTGCAAGGAGTTGTTTATGGTTTTAAGGATTTGAATTTCGTCACAGCAGACTTTAATTACTTAAATCAACCCCTTAGCTCCCAGAGTCCCTGCGCGAGGGATATTGCTGGAAGGGTGCTAGGCGTACCGCCCTCCGCCTGTCGGCTCATAGTCGCAAAACTCATAGGTACATGCCCCGGGGTTCCCTTCTTTATTAAATGCTGAAAATGCCCAGTTCTTTCCCATACGGAGGACGCGTGGTGAAAAGGGGTTAAGACCCGTCAACATGTCGTAAAAACATCCACTCTAATACCGTTACACCAGTCCAAGACGAGAAAGCCCTAGCATTAATTCAGTACTGATGATGGGTGTTAGCACCGAAATGGTAATATGTGGGGGGAAAGTACGTAGGAGGATTGCTGAATCCTAGAGAACTGCCTGTTAGGACTGTGCCTAGTGTCGCACCACTAAAAATAGCCTTGAAATAATTACAAAATCTATTACTCTGACACGAGGGTTTCGTGGCCCTATCGGGCTGATCAGCATTTACCCAAGTGAGCGCCAATTCTGGACCGCGCTTCGCTTTGCCTGAAACCAACGAATTATGCGTCGATAAAGGACTCTCCACGGAAAATCTCACTACCCATACCGAGTTATGTAAAACCAATGTGAGCAATTAGGGGTCAAAACACTCCTTTAGAAAACTTTAGTCGACATGGAATTGAAACGGTTTCATAAATGACCCAAGTGCAGTTAAGTCAGATGGAAACTCTTTTGGCAGTTTCGACTGTGCCCTCCCTTCCCCAACATACACACGGTCAGAATTGTAGTATTTTCGATGTGAAATAATTTGATATTGCGTTGGAGCTAATATGAATTACACAAACAAACATTAATATTTGATTTCGTAAACTCTAGTGATTTTGTTATTAAATGCAAAAGCATAGCATGGATACCCTGTCTCTGCTTTCATGGCTGGGTCACTACTAATACCGTATTCTATTTCAGCTTACACCAGATGGTTTTATTCAGCTGAGTGACTACAGTATTCTATCCAACTGCAGTAACATTAGACGATTTTATTTAACAGAGAGTGAGTCACAGGGGCGTGAGTGTCATGGTATACCATAAGTGCTGGAATGGCAACTCAAACATCATGACATTTTAATTCAGCTGAGACAGCGGCCCACATTCTCGTCGGTAAAGGGGGAAAAAAAAATCTTCCTAAACGATTTATTTGGCTTATTTCTCCTTACTATTTGTTTCTGTGTCATTTAAATCATTCAAATGCCACCACACTCAGCATAAATTACATAAAAAATTATGTTACCCAACTGAATAAAAGAAATGGATCGCTATGGAAGAAGATACAGGTACAGAAGCTTTCTTAAACGATGAGAATACTGATCTGGGTCACGGGAGCCAGAGTGCTGAAAGGGTACTTTTGTAATATTACGATACGGCTAGTAATTCCTTTCACTACTATGACATTCCTTTTAGTTCATATATATTTTTTCCTAACTTATTTCCGAGTATAGTCCTGATTAACGTCCTGTGAGGGGGTGTTTTGGAAATTATGTTGGTGCATGTATAAATATTGTAGATACTTTTGGAGTATGTAGTAATTAGTCTTTTTTCTGCTTCACGGTAACATGCAGAACTGCAGATATAGCCATCACTAGCACCTTGACTAATTCAGTGCTTTCCTAACAATACGAAATCCTCTGGCCGTACCAAGAAGAAAATTTAAACAAATAATAAGGTACCGGGAGTGTCACGGTCCTCCGTTTACTGCCCTCGGTGAGGTGTGGTATGAGTGTTTGCGTGGTGTGAGAAAGGTTTTGGTATATTCGCTGAAGTCTAAGGAAGTGAAGCAACTCGCGTCAGATAATCGGTAGTGAGAGTCAGACAGACAGAGCCCATCCCTGTGATACTCCTGTATGGAAAAATGATATCCTTGGGTTGAACGGGTTAAAGGTGATGATTCAGTAACATTATGGGACTCTGAACCGCTTCAGTATGGCGACGTCCCTCATATGCTGCTCTTTGACACCAAGGAAATTTATTTAGCTTGAGAGAAATCTCCCTAACTGGAGGACTTAGCAACATCCTTCATTCACCCCTTCACTACCAAAGTGCTCTCCTAAGCTGACTGACGCCGTATGATACTAGGAAAACTAAAAATAGACTTCCACGTGTTGAAAGCGTTACAAGTGAAGTGCCGGTAATGTCAGGATGATGTTCACAATCGACTTCAGTACGGATACTATGCAGCTATTAACGAATTTCACAATGATGGGGTCATATTTTGCCCTTGCCATATCCGTATGATTTTATCCAGTGCTGAAGGAGGTAGGTTGTATATTAATTACAGCTTAACTTGGCCCAAGGTTTGGCTTTTTTATAGTTTGTTTCATTTAGCTAAGTGGCAGAAAAAAGAGAAGGAAACGGTTCTACATCCTTTCCACAGTAGCTCGTGAGTGACATTGTATTCTTGTGCTATTAATATTCAAAATGGAGACGATAGCTTTAGGTCAGGTTAAGGTAAAATGAATATAGTTACAGTTTCCACTTATCAATATAGCACGAGAGATCTTTCCCACCTTGAATAAAATTACCTTGAGGTAACATTAATATATATATATAAAAAAAAAAAAAACAGTATTCAAGCACATGATTCTGGAGGAGAGAAATATGGGGAGCTGAGTGATGAGCGATTAGATGTGAGTTTCCCTTTTCCCTGTTTCAAAACATGCTTCGTTCGGAAAAGACGCTTTGAAGACGACAACGACGGCAGCGATGACGATGATGATGATATTGATGATGATGGTGATGGACGCAATGGTCATGATATCAAATCAAAGTTAGGCAGAGTGAACCTGTTGGTGGAACGTTAGTGTAGAAAAAAAGAAAAACAGCTGATTAACAAAGCTACCACCCAACATCCAGACCAACTGCCTAACAAACCAGACTTCCTGAATAGCTTTTTAACAAACCATCTACTCGACCTCCTACCCAAATTTACTGACTTCTGATCAACAAACTGACAGTGCCACGCCATTTTTTTTTTTATGCGAGGAAGAAGGAACCAAAGGCCATGAGCCCGCAGTAACAGTTCCCTCCAAGAGAAAAACAAAATACAATAGAGAGCCAAATTCAAGATCCGATCATTTTGAGATGCCTGGACACACTGCGTTTGAAAGACTGGAGATCATAGGCAACAGGAAATACAGACAGAGGGAGGCAGTTCCAGAGCTGACCTGTTGCATAAATGAAAGACTAGGAGTAACGGTTAACTCTTGCATTAGAGAGTTGGACAGAAAAGGGATGAGAGTTTGCTGCCAGACGGGTGCTACGCGCCCGTCTTAAAGGTGGAGGAATGCAAGCAGACAGTTCAGAGGAGTAGTGACCATTAAAGTAGCGATAGAAAAGAGATAAAGATGCAACAGTGCGGTGAAGAGACAGAGGTTGAAGGGAGTCAGTAAGAGGAGGAGAGTTAATGAGACGAAAAGCCTTTGACTCCACCCTATTGAGAAGAGCTGTATGTGGGGAGCCTCCCCACACATGAGAGTTGTACTCCAAACAGGGGCGGATAAAACCCCTGTATAGAGTCAACAATTGTGCAGGGGTAAAGAAAGAGTGGAGTCGGCTTAGCACACCCAATCTCTTGGAAGCAGATTTTACAAGAGCTGTAATATGATCTTTCCAAGATAAGTCCCGAGTAAATGAAACCCCAAGCATGTTCAACGATGATGCAGGATTAAGTTGAATATTATTAAACATTAGTGGGTATACCTGTGGAAGATTTTGTCGGGTTGATAGGTGTAAGAACTGAGTCTCAGATCCATTAAAAACAACCATATTATTTTTACCCCAGTCAGAGATACGAGGCAAGTCAGACATTAGGTGTGCCATAGCCTCATCCCTTGTTTGTTGAAGTAACTGTTGAGGTGGGCGTTGCGGGAACCGAATGGAAAGGTGAAGTGTGGAGTCATCAGCGTATGAGTGGATAGGGTTAGATGTACAGCTTAGAAGATCATTGATGTATAGAAGGAAGAGAGTTGGTGATAGGACAGAGCCCTGAGGAACACCACTGTTAATAGATCTAGGAGAAGAACAATGGCCGTCTACAACAGCGGCTATAGAACGACCAGAAAGGAAGCTAGCGATGAAAGCACAGATTGAAGGATAGAAACTGTAGGAGGGCAGTTTGGAAATTAAAGATTTATGCCAGACTCGATCGAAAGCCTTTGAGATGTCAAGCGCAATGGCAAAGCTTTCCCCAAAGTCCCGAAAGGAGGATGACCAGGAGTCTGAAAGGTAGGTGAGAAGATCGCCAGTGGAGCGTCCCTGACGGAACCCGTACTGACGATCGGAAAGAAGGTTGTGATAGGAAAGATGCCTTAAAATTTTTCTATTGAGAATTGACTCAAAAACTTTTGAAATACAGGACGTTAAAGCAATTGGACGATAGTTGGAGGGTTGGGAGTGGTCACCCTTCTTTGGAACTGGCTGAATGAGAGCAAATTTCCAGCAAGAAGGAAAGGTACCTCATTACCACCACCCACACCTCCCCCTCCCAGGCGATCACGGCATCAAGAGCGTAATTCAACAAGCATGAAACAAAGGTGATGCATTGCTGTAACTTCGTTCCGGAGTCAGGTAATCCCCTTCTGTGTCTCTTTTTGTTTGGCGGTAAGAGGGGGACCAGGTTAGTCAAATTTACATCAGAGAATCAGTGTCATTTCTATGTTAGGTACCATTTCTGGCACTGAATCACTATATCATTTCTCTCTTAGTTACATTTCGAAACCTAAATCCCTATATCATTTCGATATTTTTTACTATTTTCGGCACTGAATAATTATATAGTTTCTTTGTTAGGTTCCAGTTCCAGCACTGAGTCAGTGTTACATTTCTTTCTTACTGATAATGGAGAATATGGTATTGATGACAATGAAATGGCTAAATTTCCCAACGCTTTCTCTGCATCTGTGTTTACAACTGTAAATACACATTCAATTTCCGCAGCTTTCCCTGTTGTCGTAGAGGAGGATAACGTAATTAGTGTCATTACTGTTAACAAGAATAATGTACATCTTGTCATCGGAAAGCTTAAAGAGGCCAGATAAAGTATCACCGTGCATTCTGAAAGAAGCAGTGAATGAAATATCAAAGCCAATAGCTGTGGTATTTACTAAATCACTGAGAAATATTAAAGACCTTCGCGAATGGAAACTAGCAAGTGTGACTCCGATATTCAAAGAAGGCAGCAAATCGCAGCCAGAAAATCATCACTCAGTATAAGCTCCACTTCGGTGGTGTGCAAGCTATTGGAAACTATTACCAGAGATAAGTTTGTTATGCACTTAAAATTTAATAATTTAGTCAATGGTCCACAACATGTGTTTTTTAATACTCGCTCTTGACGTACAAGTCTCTTGGATTTCTTCTATGGTATATTCAAAATATACGATGAGACTAGATCCGATGACATTGACTATCGATTTTCAAAAAGCATCTGATCAGATAATTCCTCATAAAAGATTACTTCAAAAATCTAATGTGCATGGGTTCAGAAGTAGTGTGCTTGGGTGGATCGATAATTAGCTTCGGGATGCAAACAGAGTTGTAATAAATAGTAAAGAATCAGACTGGAAAGATGCTACTAGTGGTGCACAGGGTTCATTATTGGGTCCAATTTAAGTTGAGTGTTTACTTCGTAAAATATCCAAATTTGCTGATCGTACTAAAGTTGGAAAGAGAGCAGATACATCTTTACAGTCAATTCAGAGTGACCTGTATCTACTGTGTTACTGGGCCCTAACCTGGCGGATGAACTATAATATTAGTATAAGCAATATGCGGATTGAAAAAGCCAGTTACACTATGAACAATACTCACCTAGATAATGTCAGCCATGGAATAAGATGAATGAATTATAATAGCAAATAACCTTGTGTGAGACTGTCTCGCTGGAAATGGCTGGGACACATATATAGAAAAGAAGGCTTTTTAATACAGGATGTGCCAGAGTGTGTATCGGTACACGGCTAGCACTAAATATCGTGCCACCGCTAGCACCAATAAAATGTATCGTCGCACTGCTGGCCAAACAATTTAATGTAGCCGTTATGGAGTAGCAGTTGACTACATATTAAGTGTTCTGCTGTGTAGTATAACTAGACCACCGTGTTGGATCGACGACACTGTCTGTAGTACACGTCAGCCACTCGCCGTCACTGCCCGACACTTCCCACCAAAGGTCCTCTGCCACGAGAAGATGGAAGCTGGTCTGTTATTAAGTGGTAGCGTAAGGTGACAGAAATGAGTAGATTAAATCTCTCTTTATTGGGTACAGAATAATATAACTGCGACCCGAGAGATATGTAGGAGCGACACCACCTCCCTTTATAACTGTAAAGCGATCTCTCTGACGCTGTACACTCACCGAGCCGGACAAGGGAGCGGTGCTTAGGTCAGCTAAAAAGTGAGGTGCCGAGCATTACATATACTCTGGGCTTATGCAAAAAGTAGAGATAAATGACAACTCTACTAACACATTATACACCTCTATAAAATGGTATTAAGTACATTCACATATACCAATATAATAAATGGTTCCCCAGGACTTTACACTTACGCACTTATTCAGATATATTTTCACTTCTCCTAACCTTCTTTTTATAATTGAAACAGGGTGGCCCTTGTGGTCTGCCATCCACCTCCTTCCTATACCACAGCTAACAGCGAAATGATATTTGGTTGTTCATCATTCACACTTCATTACACACTGTTAATTATGACTAAACAGCTTTAAAAATTACCATGTAAAATGCGTGATACTACAACTTCATAAGGAAAAAGATGTTGACACCAGAACAAGTGGACTGCTGGAAGAAGAAGGGGAAGAGGTAGGCCGAGGGAAACCTGGTTGAGGACAATGAAAAGAGAAGCGGGAGAGGAATGTTGGTGGGACCTGAAGGAGATGGCAAGAGACCAATATTGGTGGAGAGAGTTCATTGAGGCCCTATGCATCCCGTGGTGTGACACAGGAAATGATTGATTGATTGATTGATTGACCTTGTGTTAAGCAAACAGTGTACGAAGGCTGTTAAGTTGGCCAAAAAAATAACTGCATTAGACTAATTGGTAGAGCATTCGAATAAACTGTAAATAAAAAAATATCATCTTGCAAAATTCTCTTTTACGCCCACACTCATAGTACAGTGTTTAGTTCTAGAAGTCATATCACAAAAAAGATTTAGAGATACTTGAGTGAGTGGAACGAAGAGTGACAATAATGATACATAGACTGAGAAATAAACCATAAGTGGAGCTTTTACAAGCCTTGATTCTCTTTATCTTAACTAAAGGCATATTTTCGGGAGATGATTTTCAGTTAATCAAAATACTGACAAGACATGATAATGAGGCTACTAATAAATACTTTACAGTTGACATCTCATATTACACTAGAGGTAATGGGCATAAAATTATCGGCAAACAATTCCAGTCACATGAAACTAAGCATTTCTTAATTACTAGAGTTCTAGATATATAGCACAAATTTACCCTCCAGTGCAGTAAACTGTAATACAGTACTAACGCTTGAGAGCCGCTTGGATAAGTACCAGTCTTCTATCCTTCAGCTTAGTATGTTCACTCCTGAATAATACAGTTGGTGTGTATTTAAACTTTATTTTTTTCCGGAGCCAAATGGTACTATTCGCAAACCAACATCGATAAATATTGTTGAGTTAATGTTATTATTCTTTTTCATATAGATAGTGTAGAACAAGATTTACTATGATATTTCCGTTACAGACTTTCTATGCTGCATGTTGGACCTTCTCACTGTTTCCTTCTGGCTTCGGCTGATGGGTTTGGTGGGTGGGTGGGAGCTTTCCTGCTTTTCTATCCTTGTTTATGGCTGACAGAATAATTTTTGTTAGTTATAATCTTTGCTATATCAAACAGCCACGAAAGTACCAACAGGTCTGTTGCCGTTTGGTTTCCTTTGTATTCCGATGTACTCCTCTGTACTTACTATTTACAGTATTGAATCACTATATATTTTTTTCCTTTTTACCCTGAATCAACTTCTTCACTACAATCACGGTTGATACGTTTCGGAGGGGAAAGTTTGATATATAAATCATTCACTTTTTAACTAGAAGACGACTTCCTTAAGTTTACTAAAAGCATCTGGAGACAGCACATATAAAAAGTCATCGAAAGGAAGGGGTTAAAACTACCGGAAATAATTTGCATTGATGGATGTGGATGTATTGATCTCTTCAAATATCAATTACAAAAAGAAGTACTGTAGGTTCTAGGGCCTCTCCTACCATTACACACACACACACACACACACACACACACACACACACACACACACACACACACACACACGTATAGTGAATGATTTTCTCCCTACCACAAATTTCATATACCCGTATGTCGGTGCGCCGAAGTGTTATGTTTTATTCTTGGTACCATAACACAAAAAATTCTGCTCGCCTTTGAGAGAAACGGTTCAGCCTGGTGAGGACAGACATAGCCTTGATTTATTCCCACTCTGCTCAAGAGTATTTTTTTTCCCGCTAAAGCTGAAAAACGTCTGGAAACAGGAAAATTTAGGAATAAAGAATGACACTTGGTTCGTGGGTACTTATTGTGACCTCATGATTGAACGTGAACCCGATGGACTGCAGGCTGCAGTTGCTCTTCTCCTGTAGGCCATTCCGTTTTCCGATGGATAGGGAATAAGCGCTTGTATAACGACACTGGATTGGCCCAGTTATATCCCTCTCCAGCACCATCTAAAGGGTTAAAATTACTTAACGATGTTTTTGCAGTTACCAAAAAGACTCACAACAAAGGAAATTAACGAATAATTTTTTTAACCCTGCCATCTCTAGGATGTCTATTAATTATCACCGCCAAGGAGGTTGGAGGAGGTTGTGTATTCTCTTATGTTTGCCTGTTTCTTTGTCCATTCGATGTCTCCAAAAGTTCTCAATGATTTTCAATGAAATTTTGTGGAGGGGTGAGCCATGGACCAAGACAGAATTGATTAAATCCGGAGTATCCAGCACAATATCTCCAAAAGTTCTCAATGAATTACCATGAAATTTTGTGGAAGGGTGGGTCATGGGCCAAGACAGAACTGATTAAATTTGGAGGTGGATCTGGATTTGGATCCTATGTATCCCGCAAAATATCTCCAACTGTTCTCAGTGTTTTTCAAATAAATTTTGTGGAAGTATGGGCCATGGGTCAAGGAACAGTTAATTAAATTTTTGCACGGGTTTGGATCATGTGAATTTCAAACAATATCTCCACGGATCCGGATCCGGATCCTATTTAATGGTAGCAGCATTGGCGGAGGTATGTGCTTTCTGAGTATTTGCCAGTTTCATTAATACGAACGCCACATTAGCTATGTAATCTTGTTTAGAACAGACTGAGATATCAAGGAAAATATGTATATACATATCTATCAATCTCTCTCTCTCTCTCTCTCTCTGTATATATACTCGTAATATATATATATATATATATATATATATATATATATATATATTCCCCTCATATCTCAAAATCTCTCCTCAGCGAAGTACAACTATGAGGGCGAAAAAGCGTATAACAGAAAGACGTCCTGCCACATTGCCACATAACGACTCAGAGGAAAAGAACTTAATGAATCCTCATATCTCTTCAGTTCCTGGACGTCCATTTAAGTGCTTCAGTTCCTGGACGTCCATTTAAGTGCTTAAGTTCCAAAGACTTTAACTAAGCCAGAAGACACATCGTACCATACCACATCAAACTACACAATACCACACCACAGTATACTACAGCACACTATCCATTCACACTGCATTACACAAAACCGCCCTCCAACACCACACCACACATCGGGCCCTAACCAAATAGCCCTGAAGCTTCCGTGTATAATATTTTTGTACTTGTTCATTTAGTTAGGAAACGTCAGCGTTTTTTTTTTTTTTTTTTTTTTTGCCTAGGAATTACTTCTCGTGTGTATGCGACTAATTTAAACTACACTTAACCATGAAATTTCAAAGTCTACCTGAACTTCAGTCACGAAGAGATTATAAGAAAAAAAGTCTTCGGGCTCAAGGCGTCAAAACTAAAGAATATACACAAACAAGGAATCTATCAAAGACAGTCTCATGAAATTATTATTTTTTTTTTCACTCAGTACACATGTTTTTCCTCAATCGATGACAAATATCTTACAGAAAAGGAAAACGATTTCATTCAGCACCTTAAATCCCTCACGCGGGGCCGCTCGCTTTGAGCACACCAACACACTACACCACATGCGGACTCGAGCAGAACCGAACTGTCCCAATCCGACCAAAACAAAAGGATTCACCCTCGCCTGACTACCGGGACCGAAATTAAAGGTGATTGGCGACCAGATTATATTCATTTTGATGTAGTTTTTGACCTGGATTTGCAGGAGAAAGGGAGAGCAAGTTCAATGGTTGAAAATCAAGGTGGGTTTTGTATGGCAGGTCCATAAGGACTGGAAAGCCAGATGAGAGAAGAGAGAAGAAAAGGAGTTCAGAGGTGAAACTGGATGGAAGAGAGAGAGAGAGAGAGAGAGAGGGAGAGAGAGAGAGAGAGAGAGAGAGAGAGAGAGAGAGAATAAATACATGTATAAACAGCATACTTTCTCATCATTCCTTCCCTTGTTCACTTGTCTACACATCCACAGTCATCCTCTCTTCTCCCTCTCTTCCTGCATTCCCCCCCCCCTCTCTCTCTCCCCAGGACGCTACCACCTTTTTTCTCACTCCCACAAATCGTATATCCTTACTGATGTGCATGCAGACCCACAAACTCCCATTTTTCTCATATCTTTTTCACGGGTAGTTTCTCTGACCATCAATATTTCTTTTAACTTAGTATCCTTTGTCTGTCTGTCTGTCTGTCTGTCTGTCTGTCTCTCTCTCTCTCTCTCTCTCTCTCCTTCACGGTAGATGCTTCTAGAATCTGTCTTAACCTAGCTTCTCTTCTAAAAACCCAGCTTCCCAATTATTTTTTCTCACGTTATTTCTTTCCCAGATATAATACCTCCCTTTATCTTTCACTCTCTCCCTCTAATTCACACTTCCTCTTTTCCTGCGTTCCATACAACATCATACCCATTTCTTCCTTGCACGAGTAGCCTTTATCTCTCCTCGCCCATAACTTTTCTCGCCTCTCATAGTACCTCTCTCTTACCCTTGTATTATGTAAGTGAGAAGGAACCAAAGGCTATGAGCCCACAAAACGTTCCTTCCAAGGAAAAAAAAATACAAAAGTTAGCCAAATTCAAGATGTGTTCATTTTGAAATACCTGGACACACTGCATTTGAAAGACTGGAGATCATAGGAAGTAGGAAATACAGACAGAGAGATCATAGGAAGTAGGAAATACAGACAGAGAGATCATAGGAAGTAGGAAATACAGACAGAGAGATCATAGGAAGTAGGAAATACAGACAGAGAGAGACAGCTCCAGAAGTGACCTGTTGCATATATTAAAGATTAGAGTAATAGTTAACTCTTGCATTAGAGAGTTGGACAGAGAAAGGGATGACAGCTTCTGGCTAGACGGGTGCTACGCGCCCGTCGTAGAGGTGGAGGGATGCAAGCAGGCAGTTCAGAGGAGCAGTGACCATTGAAGCAGGGACAGAAAAGAGATATTGATGCAACAGTGCGGCGATGAGACAGAGGTTGAAGGGAGCCAGTAAGACGAGGAGAGTTGATGAGACGAAAAGCCTCTGACTCCACCCTATTGGGAGCCTCCCCACATATGAGAACTGTACACTACACAGCAGCGAATAATACCCGTATAAAAAGTCAATAACTGTGCAGAGGTTAAGAAGGCACGGAGTCGGCTTAGCACACCTAATTTCTTGGAAGCAGATTTTGCAAGAGATGTAATATGATTTTTCCAAGATAAATTCCGAGTAAATGAAACCCCAAGTATGTTTAAGAATGATGCAGGACTGAGCTGGATATTATTAAACATTAGTGGGTACTCCTGTGGAAGATTTTGCCGGGTTGATAGGTGTAAGAACTGAATCTCTGATGCAGTAATAACAAGATTATTTTTACCCCAATCAGAGATACAAGCCAAGTCAGACATTAGGTGTGCCATAGCCTCACCCCTTGTTTGTTGAAGTAACTGCTGAGATGGATGTTGCAGGAACCACATGGAAGAGTGAAGGGTGGAATCATCAGTGTATGAGTGGGTAGGGTTAGATGTACAGATCAGAAGGTCATTGATGAATAAAAGGCAGAGAGTTGGTGATAGGACAGAGTCCTGAGGAACATCACTGTTGATAGATCTAGAAGAATAGGGGCCATCTACAACAGCAGCTATAGAACGACCAGGAGGGAAGCTATAGATGAAGGCACAGATAACAGGATAGAAACTGTAAGAAGGCAGTTTGGAAATTAAAGATTTATGCCAGACTCGATCGAAAGCTTTTGAGATGTCAAGTGCAATGGCAATGCTTTTGCCAAAGTCCAGAATGAAGGATGACCACGAGTCTGAAAGGTAGGTGAGAATATCGCTAGTGGAGCGTCTCTGACGGAACCCTTACTTTTTTTTTTTCTGTTAAGGACTCGAATACTTTTGAGACACAGGATGTTAAAGCAATTGGACGGTAGTTAGATGGTTGGGAATGGACACCATTCTTTGGGACTGGCTGAATGAGAGCAAACTCCCTGCAAGAAGGAAGGGTACGGGTTGATAGACAATGGCGAAAGAGTTTACCTAGGCAGGGTATAAGCACAGAAACACAGTTCTTGAGGACAACAGGAGGGACCCCATCAGGCCCATATGCCTTGTTAGTATTGAGACCAGTGATGGCAGAAAATACATCAGCTAAAGAAATTTTAATGTCAGCCATTAGGAAGGCAAAGGGGGGAAGTGATGGAGGAACAACACCGGAATCATCTAAGGTGGAATTGGAGGTGAAATTCTGAGTGAAGAGATCTGCTTTATCAGCAGAAGAAATAGCTAAAGAACATCAGAGCAGAAAAGAGGAGGGAGAAATGATAAGGTAAAATTGCTAGAAAGGTTTTTGGCAAGGTGTCAGAAGAAGCGGGAAGAATTCGATTTGAAGAGTTGAGAGCATTTAGTATGGATGAAATTATTTTTAGCACAGCGAACAGACTTAGCACAATCCAGGCAGAAAAATATAAAAAATGTGCTTCATGGGTGGGTTGATTCCGGTACCTTTTACAGGCCCTCTCCTTGTTGTGGACAATATTAGAACAGGTGTGATTAAACCAAGGTTTTCTTGCATTAGTCAAAGGATATGAGAAAGGAATGTATGCTTCCATGCCCGAGAGAATAACCTCCTTATTGCACGAGGCATGCCCTGAAGGCTCCTGGCCATGGAAGCAATAATCATTCCAGGGAAAATCGAAGAAGTACTGTCTGAGGACCTCCCAATCAAGAGCTCCAGAGTGCCACAACCGACGTTTCTTTGGAGGGTCCACAGGCCATACTGGAGTGATAGGACAGGTTAAAGTAAGAAGGTTGTGACTGGAGGAGCCCAACGGATAGGAAATTTTAGTGTAAGAAGAAGGATCAACTGTAAGGAAGAGGTCAAATGTTGGAACTCTCCAATGCGTCAGGAATACGGGCAAGGTGCTATCCAAGCTTCTCTAGGTCATTAAGGATAGAAAAGATGTTGGCTTGTTCACCAGGTGGATCTGTGAAAGGAAAGGAGAGCCAAAGGTGGTGGTGAACATTGAAATCTCGCAGAATGGAGACTTCAGAGAAAGGAGAAACGGATAGAATGTGTTCCATCGTACAAGTAAGATAGTCCAAGAATTTTTCTTAGTTGGTAGAATTAGGGGACAAGTAAACAGTACAGATATATCTGGTCATAGAGTGACAGGAAAGCCGAAGCCAGAGAGTAGAGTATTCAGAAGAGATGTTCAGGAACACGAAAGCAAGCTAAGTCGTTGCCTACATATACACAGCAGCCACCTTTGGCTTTGAAATGAGTTTTGAGAAAGTATGAGGATACAGAAAAGGGTTTGTTATCAGTTGCCTCAGACAGCTGGGTCTCAGTTAAGAGGAGAAGGTGAGGTTTAGAGGGGGAGAGATGGTGCTCAACAGAGAAAATGTTAGAAGAAAGACCACAAATGTTGCAGAAATGAAGAAAAAGTGAGTCAGACAGTGGTTCCAGGCAGCTCGTTGAGTCGTCACAGGGAGAGGGGCACTTCCTCTGCACTTCCTTTCTCACCCACTCCCTTTCTCTTTTTCCATTCACCTCTCCTCCCTCCTCCTCATCATCTGGCTCTACCAACTCCTCACACTGTGTATCGGTGATGGTGCAACATAGAGATAACTAGTGGCATATGAGAGTTTCATTGGACGACAGGCTTTGCGTATTTGTCCAGTCACCTCCCAATCCTTCACCTGCCAAATCAATACATGCCTTGCCTCTTCTGTTGTATACCTGCTTCAACAATTCTTTCCATTTCACCTATTTTGTATCTGTCTCACCAACTCTTCACCTGTCTCGCCTGTTCTGCAATTGTCTCGCCTATTTTGCACCTGTCTGTCTCACCTGCTTCACAAGTGGGACAAACGAAGACAAATTAGCATGTACAAATCCTTGCGCTTCCAGAAATGAGAATAAAAGAGCAATCTCTCTCTCTCTCTCTCTCTCTCTCTCTCTCTCTCTCTCTCTCTCTCTCCTGTAGTAGTACACACACACACACACACACACACACACGGGATTTAATAATTGTGACCACTGATACGCATTGCAGTTTCAATAAGTCTTCGTCAGATCCGCTCCTCTTTGCCATATATTTCCTGACAACACAATACCGGCGCCAGTGCACAGTTACTAAAGCAAAATTAACATTATGTAACTCTCCCACACTCCATTTTCCCATATGAATCGACGCTAAGTTAGTTTCATGTATCCTCACAGACGACCGAGAGGAGAATCGAGTCATTTATCCGCCTCCTACCTCAATGGTTCACGAGTACTGGATGCAATATTTTAATCCAAGGTCTTGAAACTCTAAGAAACTTGGGGTAAGGGCATATCCCAGATACCCAAAGACAGTTTGCCGTGGAAGACACCAGTGCCACCGAGATCCGACAGAGCTCAAAATTTCGCACCAAATTATATTAATGCAAATGCTGCTTTCAATATGAAAGCTTTGAATCGCTGCTTACAATAAGCTGTTAGATACAAATGGCGCAAGAACTGGCTTAGTGGGTGGCTTCTTTACCAAAACAACACACATTGACACAAAACTGTATAACGCACTTTACCCAGCAGCATTTGGCCTATCAGATTCTGTTAGTCCCACACCCACATCACCCACCTGATTAGCAATGTATGAATTCTGGTACTTCCCCACAGTGAAGCACCTGGTGAAAGGAGATAGTTTTGACATGATGATGGACATACACTCCCGCAACTACGGTAATTCTGACGACCATGAAGAAAGAAAACTTTCAGTGACAATTCAATCAGAGTAGGAACGTTTTAAAAAATGTGAGGATAAAGGAGGGACCAGAGAACTGTGGTTTGAAGAGGTAACCAAAGTGTCTCATGCTCAAGAAAACTGAGCTTGTCAACTGTTATTAGAACTCCTTGGATCAGAGCTTGTGTGGGTGAGTATATATATATATTTATATATATATATATATATATATATATATATATATATATATATATATATATATATATATATATATATTGTTACGGAACAGAGAAAGATAATGTACACTTTAAGTGAGAATACGAAGAGTCACTACTGTCCCGTAAAGTTCCAGGTTCAAAACAAAAGAGTTAGGTAAAATTACAAGTTAAAGTTTAATGCTTAAATTAACAACAAAACATTCAGGACTCATAAGGATAATGTAATGGCAAAAACAGGTTAAATATATGGTTAACTGCAATAGCCTCTATTAACACGAAATTAGCAAGAGTAAATTTTATCTAAGTCAGCCCTGATAAAATGAGATACCAGATAATACTCAGTGAATGCCAGATAAATAATTACAGATACAAACTATTATCAAAAATGACTGACATAAAGAACCCCACACGAATTACAAAAACTTCACTAGGCCTACAAATTAAACTTATGCTATACAGTACAAGAAAAAATGCAACAACAGTTATACTCAAATTACACGCAGCTGCTAGATGGTTGGAGACTTCTTGAGCACTCACAATAATAATATCTGTACAGGGGAGGACAGAGATGTGAACAAAATGAGGAGCAGATCTAAGTGGCAATGATGCAGAGATTGAGCTCATTATATAGGGGCCGGCAGAGCCTGATACAACTTGTAAGAGGGACGCGCAAATGAAAGCCATGGGGACATAGAGTTCACAATCCCGCTCTGGACAACAGAGAGAACAACTTACTCTACTATAACGGTAGAAGGTGGGAACTGAGGCAGAACACGCTCGTGATCAAACATGCAGCATACTGTGCGTTAAAATTACACAAAGGATGATGAAATCATAGGCTATGTAACACCTCCCCACAAAGAAAAAAGAAATTTACAAAGGAAATTTCTTATTACTCTAAAACAATCTGTCTAAAGTCTGGATAAGCAATCTGCAATAACATTTTCTTTCCCCTTGACATGTTGTATGTCTAATGAATACTCCTGAAGAAGTAGACTCCATCTTGTCAATCTCTGATTTTTATCTTTAAACTTACTAAGGAATTTCAGTGGGTTATGATCGGTATAAATGACTATGGGGTCAAAACCAGAACACAAATAAAATGAAAAATGCTGTAAACCCAAAATCAAGGCCAAAAGCTCTTTCTCAATAGTTGAGTAGTTCTTTTGAGGTGGAGTGAACTTCTTACTGTAATAAGATACAGGATGTTCAATTCCCTGATCATCCTCTTGCAGCAAAACAGCCCCAGTTCCTGTATCACTTGCATCAACAGCCATCTTAAAAGGCTTAGCAAAATTTGGAGTAGCGAGCACTGGCTGACTCAATAGAATAGCTTTAAGTTTGTTGAAAGAGGATTCACAGTTATCGGTCCAGACAAATTCAACTCCCTTTTTCAGTAGGTCTGTAAGTGGTGATACAAGAATAGAGAAGTTAAGAACAAATCTCCTGTAATAACCTACCATTCCCAAAAATCTTTGTAGCTCTTTCCTACTTTTAGGTCTGGGAAGATCACTTATAACCTGAACCTTAGCTCCTGGTGGTGCAACATGTCCATCACCAATTACATACCCAAGGTACTGAACTTTAGCTTGACCAAACTCACACTTTGATAAATTAGCTACAAGATTAGCATGAACTAAACGGTCAAGAAATTTACTGACATGGCATAGGTGATCTTTCCAGTTGTCACTGAAGATTAATACATCATCAATATAAACAACACACCCTGCCAAACCCTCTGTTACAACATTCATGAGCTTCTGAAATGTGGCTGGTGCATTCTTCATACCATACGGCATTACAGAACATGCAAAAGCCTTTCCTAGTGTTACAAAACATGAGATCTCCCTAGCACGTTCAGTCATAGGTACTTGCCAGTATCCCTTTAACAAATCAAACTTACTTATGTACCTAGCCTTTCCGATCTTGTCTATGCAATCTTCCACACGAGGGAGAGGGTAAGTGTCTGTTTTGGTTATCTGATTAACACGTCTGTAGTCGATGCAAAGCCTCTGTGACCCACCTGGCTTAGGGACTAGAGTGACAGGAGAACTCCACTCGCTCTGACAGGGCTCAATCATCTTGTGGTCCAACAGGTAGCCAAGCTCCTTCTGGATGAGAGGAACTTTCACTGGGTTCACACGGTAAGGAGGCAATTTAATTGGCTTTGCGTCTCCAACATCGACATCATGCATCAACACAGTGGTTCTTCCTGGAGTGGCACGGAACACTTGCGGGTACTCCTGCAGTAATGCCGAAAACTCCTGCCTTTCCTTGGGTGGTAGATGAGAAAGCTTAGTCTGGAGATCATTCATGATATCAGGATTCTTCCCAAACTATCACTCAGGCTCATACTGCATGGGAGAGCTTCACTTGCAGACTCGGGTGGAACAGCTACAGTGCAGACTGGATTATTTTCGTCCCGCCTGTGATATAACTTTAGCATGTTGATGTGACATAGTTGCTTGCTCTTTCTACGATCTGGTGTGGCGATGACATAGTTGACATCACTGAGTTTCTTCTCCACGAAATAAGGGCCACTAAACTTGGCTTGAAGAGGTTGCCCATGAACTGGTAACAGAATCAAAACCTGATCTCCTGGCTGAAAGTGGCGTAACCTGGACTTCTTATCATACCAAGTCTTCATCTTCTCCTGAGCAGCTCCTAAATTCTCTCTCGCCAGCTGTAAAGCAGTGGACAGCCGTTCTTTGAAATTCATCACATACTCCAGCAGGTTGACGTCATCTTCCTCCGACAGCCAGCATTCCTTGAGTAGCTTAAGGGGTCCTCTTACTTCATGGCCAAACAGTAGTTCAAAAGGTGAGAAGCCCAGTGATTCATTTGGAGATTCTCTTGCAGCAAACACAACGAATGGAAGACCTTTATCCCAGTCTTTCTGATGTTCCAAACAGTATTTCTTGAGCATCGATTTGAGTGTTTGATGATATCTCTCCAACGCTCCTTGGGTCTGGGGATGGTAAGCTGAAGACGTGATCTGGGAGATGCCCAACTCTTTCAGAGACTGCTTGAAAACATTTGACATGAAATTACTTCCTCGGTCTGACTGTACCTCCTTGGGCAGACCAAACTTTGTGAAGAACCCTAGCATTTCCTTAACCACGTTCTTTGCTGAGATGTTTCTAAGTGGAATGGCTTCAGGATAATGAGTAGCCATATCAATCATGGTCAACACATAAGAAAATCCTGAAGAAGTCTTAGGAAGAGGGCCCACAATATCCACCAACACACGGGTGAAAGGCGCCTCAAAAGGAGGAATGGGAACTAGAGGTGCAACCTTTTCGGTCTGATTACACTTTCCCACAACTTGACAGGTGTGACAAGACTTACAATACCAGGAAACATCCCTGAAGATACCTGGCCAGTAGAAGTGTTTCAAAATGCGTGCCACAGTCTTCCTCACTCCAAGGTGTCCTGCCAAACTGGAATCATGAGCCACTCGAATGATATCCTGCCTACAAACACGAAGGATGACAACTTGATGTACAACCTCCCATTCACAGTCGGCTGATGCTGTTGGGGGTCTCCACTTCCTCATAAGTACTCCTGACTTTACATAATAACAAGTAGAAGCACCGGCTGACTCTTCTTCACTGTAAGCAGAGTTAGCTAGACCTTTCAACTCAGGGTCAGCAACCTGCAACTCAACCAACTCTTGACGAGACAAATTATCAACACTACGGGGTACTGCCTCATCTGGTGAGTGGTCCAAATTAGCAAGAAAAGTGTCAGCTAGGATAACATCATCATCATCATTATCCTCTAAATCACCAGTAACTTTAGACTTAGCCCTAGTGACAGCACATGCAGGGAACACATCAGGGACATCACAATCCTGGGACGCAGCCACTGGCTCACTAGACAACTGAGGAGCTGGACACACTTGACTTCCACCAATATCATTTCCAAGTAAGAAAGTTACACCTGACATTGGGAGTGTCTCAACCAACCCAACAATAACAGAACCATTAACAAAACCAGACTCTAAATTCACTCTGCACAGAGGAACAGAGAAGTAATTATTCCCTACACCTTGTAAGATTACAGTTTCATCAAAGGAATTAAAATTAGAGCCTAGAACACTGGTCAGCATAAGGGATTGGCAAGCACCTGTATCACGATATATTTGAACTGATTTCCTGTCATTACTGTCCAGAGGACTGACAAAACCATCAGACAGGAAATTAGCACATGAACTCTTGAGAGTGTCACCCACGTTACTGCTCAAAAGAGGAGCTCCATCATGAGAATTTAAGTTACCCCTCAAAGCAGGTTCAGTTAACTCAGTTAAAGAATTCTGGGAACTCTCAAGAGTGGACACTAGACCAATTGACTGAATATTTAAAGACTCCTTTTTTGTTCACATCACGCTGTCTCCTGAAACATCTCTCCGTAGTATGACCAAGCTTACTACAATAAGTACATTTACTTTTCTGAAATCTAGAGGTGAAGCTGGTATTTACTTCCTGAGAAACATCATCTTTATTCTCTTTCCTGTTACCTGTACTCTGAGTAGAGGCAACGTACTTACTCTCAGCTTTCCCTTTTTCTCTAGAATATCTCTTGTGAGTGAGAACATACTCATCAGCTAAAACTGCAGCATCAGACAAATTATCTATTCTTTTCTCATCAAGATATAGGCTTACATCTTTATAAATACACCTTTTGAAGTCCTCCAGCAAAATCATCTGCTTAAATTTGTCAAAATCAGAATCCACATTCTTAGAATTTAACCACTGCTCCAACAAATCTTCTTTGATTCTTGCATACTCAACATGGGATTGCTTATCTTGCTTGTAAGTTGTCCTAAATTTTACTCTATAAGCTTCAGGAACAAGCTCATAGGCCTTAAGAATCAAGCTCTTTACTACATCATAATTATCAGACTGATCCTGAGGCAAAGATACATAAGTTACTTGAGCTTTACCGGTGAGAACAGTTTGAAGGAGTACTGGCCAATACTCCTTAGGCCAATTAAAACCTGTAGCTACCCTCTCAAACAACTGAAAATACTTTGTTAAATCAGATTCATTAAAAGGAGGGACAAGTTTAACATTTTTAGCCACATCAAAATCATCAGAGCTAGATGATCCAGTTCCACATTGTTTCATGCGATACTCATGGTCTGCCTGAATCCTGGCAAGTTCAATTTGTGCCTGAGCCTGTACCTGTGCCTCTTCAATACGAGCATTTGCTTCCTTAACACGAGACTCCGCCTCCTTAGCCTTAGCCTCCTGCAGAGCTAGCTGTAACTTAGCTAATTCAATCTGCGTTTGCTCATTTGGAGGAGTTACATTAAACAAGCTTTTTATTAATCATGCCAACAATTTGATCTTTAGAATGATGAGAGTGAACTGCAATTCCCAATTGTTGAGCAACAAGCTTAAGTTCATTCTTTGTTCTGTTTTCTATATCACACACTGTTTGCACATTTGACAAAAAATCTTTGGCTTCATCAAGTGTAGAAATAGTAGCCATCATGAATATATCACAGTCACAAAATATCAAACAATATCCTTATGATAATATCCTGAATATCCTGATATGAGGTCGCCAAATTTATGTTACGGAACAGAGAAAGATAATGTACACTTTAAGTGAGAATACGAAGAGTCACTACTGTCCCGTAAAGTTCCAGGTTCAAAACAAAAGAGTTAGGTAAAATTACAAGTTAAAGTTTAATGCTTAGATTAACAACAAAACATTCAGGACTCATAAGGATAATGTAATGGCAAAAACAGGTTAAATATATGGCTAACTGCAATAGCCTCTATTAACACGAAATTAGCAAGAGTAAATTTTATCTAAGTCAGCCCTGATAAAATGAGATACCAGATAATACTCAGTGAATGCCAGATAAATAATTACAGATACAAACTATTATCAAAAATGACTGACATAAAGAACCCCACACGAATTACAAAAACTTCACTAGGCCTACAAATTAAACTTATGCTATACAGTACAAGAAAAAATGCAACAACAGTTATACTCAAATTACACACAGCTGCTAGATGGTTGGAGACTTCTTGAGCACTCACAATAATAATATCTGTACAGGGGAGGACAGAGATGTGAACAAAATGAGGAGCAGATCTAAGTGGCAATGATGCAGAGATTGAGCTCATTATATAGGGGCCGGCAGAGCCTGATACAACTTGTAAGAGGGACGCGCAAATGAAAGCCATGGGGACATAGAGTTCACAATCCCGCTCTGGACAACAGAGAGAACGACTTACTCTACTATAACGGTAGAAGGTGGGAACTGAGGCAGAACACGCTCGTGATCAAACATGCAGCATACTGTGCGTTAAAATTACACAAAGGATGATGAAATCATAGGCTATGTAACAATATATATATATATATATATATATATATATATGTGTGTGTGTGTGTGTGTGTGTGTGTGTGTGTGTGTATGTATGAACATATATCTATCTAGCTAGCTAGCTATATCTATATCTATATCTATAACTATCTAGCTATCTATATCTATCTATCTGTATTTATGTCTATATCTAGGCTATCTATCTATTTATTTATCTACCTACCCATCTATCTATCCATATCTATATCTATATCAGTATCTATCTCTCTATCTATCTATCTATTTATCAAAATCTTGATATAGATATATAGACAGATAGGAAGGTAGATAGATAAATAGATATAGCTATAGATATAGATAGCTAGATAGATATAAATATAGATATAGCTAGCTAGTTAGCTAGATAGATAGATAGATGTACATACATACACACATACACACACACACACACATATATAGATAGATAGACAGATGGATTTTATATATATATATATATATATATATATATATATATATATATATATATATATATATATATATAAACATTGATTGTTGGTAACAACTACCTTTTAAAATACGTCGTCAGACTGAAGGGGATAAACAATCAAAGCCCGAGAAGTGAGCTGCAGCTTGATGGTGACTGCAGTTCGACACAAGGGCAGTAAGAAAAAAAAAACTGCAAGCACACACCTCAGTGACACGTTGTTAAGGCTTTGATTAACCTCGTTACTGCTAGAAGTGTGGTGCTGGAAAAGGATACCTTCACACAGTGGTAACGATATGATTGGGGAGTGAACCTACCTGTTTATACAACCGTCCCTCGCTCCCACCCTCCCCCATCTATCCCTCGAAAGAAGGATGGTGGACTGGAGAAAAGTAAATTTGAATGCAGACCACTCGGTTCACGTTCAGATAAGATTGGGCTTGACGCTGCTACTACTACTACTACTACTACTACTGCTGCTGCTGCTGCTGCTGCTGCTGCTCTACTGCTATTACTGCTAAAAGAGGTGTCTCTCAATCCGATATAGATAACAATCTGGGAGTGGTTAAAATACTCGCAAAGACGACAATATCTAGCTAGCGAGGGTTACAAGCAGCAAAATATAGCTCTTTCTCTGCACTGACGCCTTTTCATATAAGTCTGACTTCCAGCATACGATTTCATTCAGAGATTTTGTAACGTCAATAGAACATTCACTTTATGTAGATGGACAGTTTTGTCTGTCTACGACATATTCCACGTAGCTCAATGGCAGAAAAAAGACAATGCTTTGGCTGAACATCTTTCGCGGCACTTCATTTTAACTTACATAATATTATACACCTAAGGACGAAAAAACTGCAAAATATATATATATATATATATATATATATATATATATATATATATATATATATATATATATATATATATATATATATAGTTGGAGAAAAACAGGGAGGCTTTAGGAATGAAAGAGGTTGTGTAGATCAGATATTCATTATTAGATCTTTAGTGGAAAAGTTTCTAGAGAAGGGAAAGAAGTTGAATGTGACTTTCATGGATTTGGAGAAAGCATATGACAGGGTGGATAGACAAAGATTGTGGGAAGTATTAAGAATATATGGAGTAGATGGGAAGTTGCTGAATGCTGTGAAGAGTAGGTATGATGATGCTAAGGCTGCAGGTTGGGTTGAAACAGGGATGTATCATGTCTACATGGTTGTTCAATATGTATATGGATGGGGTAATAAAAGAGGTACAAGATAGGGTAGTGGATGTTGGAGTGGCCCTGGTGAGAGAGGGTAGTGTTTGGAAACTTCCTGTACTGTTGTGTGCAGATGATAATGTGTTGTTGAGTGAAGACGAAGGAGAGCTGCAAGGCTTGGTGGATGAGTTTGGGAGAGTGTGTAAGAAACGGAATCTAAAGGTGAATGTAGGGAAGAGTAAGGTGATGGTCTTTGAGAGAGGTGAAGTCAGTGAATGTACAGCGAGGTTGGATAGTGAGTATTTGTAAAATGTGAGTACGTTTAAGTACTTGGGTAGTGTGATGAGTAAGGATGGAGATTTGGAGGGTGAAGTGCTTGAAAGGGTTCAGCAGGGAAGAAAGGTTGCTGGTTCCTTGAAAGCAGTGATAAGAATCAGGGAAGTGAGCATGGAAGTGAAAAAGTTACTACATGGCAGTATTGTTATACCAACTCTAACGTATGGAAGTGAGCGCTTGGACGTTGCTGGAAGGACACAAGTCAAGAGTGAGAGCAGTAGAAATGAGTCATTTAAGAGGAGCCTGTGGAGTCACATGGAGAGACAGGCTGACAAATGAGAATATGAAGGAGCGTTGTGGTGTGGATGTGGATGTGATAGGAAGCGT